>NW_023269745.1:0-134559 GCF_004353265.1 Vitis riparia | reverse complement strand
TTCATTCTTAAAAATAAAAAATAGAGTTTTTTAAAATTTTTAGTGTTTTAATTTATTTTCTAAGAACTGTTTTAAAAAATAATTATACAAATATATGAAATAATTAAAAATAAAACATTATTTTAAAAACACATTTTAAAATATTAAAAATAGGTTATAAACTTTTCATGTTCTCAAATAAATTTTTTTTTTACAAAACATAAAAGAAAAAAGTTCTCAAAAATTATTTTTTATAATTATTTTTTAAAACAATGATCAAACATGATATTAAACTCCACTTTCAATTTATTCTATTTTTATTTTCATAATTTTATTGTTTGGCTAATGAGAAAGGTACTTTTCATTCATGTTAAAATTATCTTTTATAAAGATGATTTCGGTACATACTAATAAATTATATTCATACTAAAATTTTATTTAAAAATTATTTTATTTTAAATATAAAAATCAAAATATTTATAAAGTAATATTACTTTTTAAATGTCATATTATTTAAATGAAAAAAAGGCCGTAACTGTGGACTATCAAAAGATGAGAAACAGTGGAAACACTCGATCTAGTTGTCATGCGACAACTCCTCATGTCCCCTCCACCTTCACTTAAAACAAAGGGAAAAAAGGAACCGCACCTTCACGAGATTCCACCTTTGCTCTCTCTCTCCCTCCCTTCACTCTCCTCTCTGACTCTCACCTCCGTATCAGTTATCACTCTCTTTTCGTCACTTTTCTGATCGCCTTTTTCCACCTTCTCCGCCGATCTTATTCCTAAGCTTTCCGTAATTAAGAAGCCTAAACTCCTAAACTCCACCAGTACTACCGTTGCTGCATGCTGCAGTTGAGAGAGACGGTACGGTGGTTGCGGAGGCCAGAACGAGTATGCTGAAATGTCAGAGGTATTTTCTGCACGGATCCGGCTACTTTCGGCATTTCTCCGACACCATATGGCGGCCATTTATGAAAGCTCCTGCAAGATCCTCTGCTATCCTCTTTTTTTTCCTCTTCCTCTTAATTGGCGCGTTTCTCTCCACGCGCCTCCTCGACTCCGCCACGGTGAGTGCTACTATCATCACTCAATTCCAAATTGTAGTCCACTGGAGTGAAACGACGGTGGAAGGTCGGCGTTTGACATGGTAAACGACGTCGTTTTAGCGTAGGCTGTTGATGCGGAAATTGTAGGTCCAAAGTCGTAGCACATAAGGCATGAGTGTCGGTTACCCGTGTTTTTCTTTTTCCTTTTTTGTAATTACTTGAACACGTGGCGGTAGGTGAGACATTGCATGTCCATCCTTGGCTTTTGGTGGTGTCGTATACTCGTGGGAAATTTAGACTTTTCCCACCACCTTTTTCAATTGATTATTATTAAATTTATGTAAATATTTTTCTTTGATGAATCAATACTTTAATATAAATCTAAATTTATTTCACTGATTAAATAATTTATAAATATATAAATTTCTTATTTATTATTTTTCAGATTTTTTATATTCAAATTAAATATGAAAAAAATTATTTTTTTAGTTAAAATATTTAGTGAGTATACAATAATTCAAACACATAATTTAAAGAAATAGAAACTGAAAATCATTTAAGATAAAATAATATATAACATTTTAATTATTTTTTATTAAATGCAGTAAATTTGATTTTTTACCAATCCATGAATTGGCGTTTGTACCGTTATGGTATTCACCGTTACTGACACGTCACTTCGCGGTTTATATTACTTGCAGTCCCTTCCTACCACGTCAAAGCCCATCCTACCGACCGGGACAGCTCAAAAGCCCTTGAAAATCCCGAAAAAGCCCCCAGTGAAAATTGAATATCCTTTAAACTGCTCGGCCGGTAATCTCACACGGACCTGCCCGCGAAACTACCCCACAGCCGTTTCCCCAGAAGATCCTGACCGTCCATCACCGCCAGAATGTCCACACTACTTCCGTTGGATTTACGGGGATCTACGGCCATGGATGAAGAGCGGGATCACAAGGGAGATGGTGGAGAGGGCCAAAAGGACTGCTACTTTCAAATTGGTGATTTTGAATGGAAGGGCTTACGTGGAGAAATATCAGAGGGCGTTTCAGACGAGAGATGTCTTCACGCTGTGGGGGATCCTACAGTTGTTAAGGAGGTACCCTGGGAAAGTGCCTGATTTGGAGTTGATGTTTGATTGCGTTGACTGGCCGGTCATTCAATCGAAGGAGTATCGTGGGCCCAACGCCACCGCTCCACCGCCGTTGTTTCGGTATTGTGGGGATGACGCCACGTTGGATATCGTCTTTCCTGATTGGTCATTCTGGGGCTGGTAAGGGTTTTAATTTTTAATATTTTTTTCCACAATTCAAGGATGTAGGTATTGATTGGGTACTCAGGAAAATTTCTTTTAGCTACATGGTTCAGTACTTATAGATACACTCATGAATTGGATTATAGGCCAGAAATCAATATAAAGCCATGGGAATCATTGTTGAAGGACCTAAAAGAAGGCAACAAGAGGAGCAGGTGGATGGAAAGGGAACCCTATGCTTACTGGAAGGGAAATCCAGCTGTTGCTGCAACCAGGCTAGACCTCCTCAAATGTAATGTTTCAGATAAACAGGACTGGAATGCCCGAGTTTATACGCAGGTAGCCACTTATGTTTATCGTTAGTTTCACCTTTGATAAAGACTGCATCACCAACTAGACTGCATAAAAGCAAAAATCAGTTTTCGGTTTTGCATCTTATGTAGGATTGGATTCGAGAATCACAAGAAGGTTACAAACAATCGGATTTAGCAAGCCAATGCATTCATAGGTAAAACATCTTTCTTTCTTCATTAATCTTATTTTATAGTTTTAACACATGTTCCACTGTTTGTATAGGTATAAAATTTATATTGAAGGATCTGCATGGTCTGTAAGCCAAAAGTACATTCTTGCCTGCGATTCTGTTACCTTACTAGTAAAGCCTCATTACTACGATTTCTTCACGAGGAGTTTGATGCCGGTGCACCACTATTGGCCCATAAGAGAGGATGACAAGTGCAGATCAATTAAGTTTGCTGTTGACTGGGGCAACCGCCATAAGCAGAAGGTATGCAGAAGCTTCAATCATTGTATGAAATAATCTAGGGTATAACACTTTTCATCCACTGATATCTTACATTAATTTTGTTATTGATTTATAATAGGCACAGTCCATTGGGAAGGCAGCCAGTGATTTCATCCAAGAGGACTTGAAGATGGACAACGTGTATGACTACATGTTTCATCTTTTAAATGAATATGCCAAGCTGTTGAAGTTCAAGCCCACTGTGCCTGAAAAAGGTGTGGAGTTATGTTCAGAGAGAATGGGTTGTGGTGCAGAAGGATTAAAGAAGAAGTTTATGATGGAATCCATGGTGAAGTATCCCATGGATGCAAGCCCATGCACCATGCCTCCCCCCTTCAGTCCTCTAGAGCTTCAAACTTTTCTCAACAGAAAAGTAAATTCAATAAAACAAGTGGAGGCCTGGGAGAAGAAATTTTGGGAGAATCAAAATACATAGACATTTTCTCTTAATTTTTCTCATAATCACGATCAACATATATAATGTTTATGATATATATGAGACAAATGTATTTAGCCTCGATGGAATGATCCCCTGGTCAATACAACATTTTTATTTTGTTTTGTTTTTTTTTTTTAATTCACCATTTAGATCTGTTGTTGTTTCCCACGGCCATGGTTGGAGAAATCCGAAAGATGACTCTGCCCTTGTTCCACTGCCTACAGCTTGCATAGGAGAAATCTCAATGCATAAGAATAAGGCCTTGTTTGGCTGCTGGTCTTGGACGCCTATCCTCAATGGCTAGGGGATGCTGATCTTCTTCTCAATCCAACAATTGAAAAGCCAAGTTTTGAGAGTTTTGGAAGCGGGAAGACAAAAACTTAAAACTGTTTTTAATATGGTATTTATATGATACAAATACCTAATGAACTCAAACTAGAATTTCCAAATCAGTGAACTAAATGACTACTAAAAAATAATTTGCATGTGACAATATCGAAGAAAATCCTTAATTTATCTTTCAAATTTAAGTTAAATGATGGGTGCAAAATTAAGAATTAGCCATTAAGTCATCAGTCCTCAGAAATTTGTCTCCATGCGTATATTAGGAGCATCTTAAAAGAGATGGTTTTGGCCCTGAGATCGAGAAAGCTCTAGCTTTCTGATGGTTAATTTTGTTTGAGGTGCTCCAAAACCAATAATGAAAGCAAAAACCATCAAGGAAAATGGTTTTTAATTTATTATAAAACCTAGTAAAAAAATAATATATAATTAAATTAATTAGAGACATATTTTATAATTTATTCTTTATATAGAAGAGTTAGAATAAATGAAATAAATTTGAAATATCATACAAAAATAATTTATTGATCCTTAAATATCATTTTTTTTTTCTTTTACCTTTTTTTCTTGCAATCTTTGCTCCCTAATTTTTTCATGAATTTTTCTCTCAAACTTAACATAAAAGTAGATGTGTATCATGAACTTATAATGCATCCTTGCAAATTTATATTGCATAGTAGAGATAACAAGATTTTCTTTTGTTGCTGTGAATATATATATATATATAATATATATATATATAGCTAGGATGGATGGTGGTGCTTTATCCCCATCACCATTGAAGTATTTATACAAGTGGCCGGCACTTGGGAGGAGCACAAGCTTTTCAAAGCAAAGGAAATCTTTTTCAGATAATTAATAATCGAAGTAAAGAGAGATCTTGATCACAAGTCTTGAAAGCTTGTTTCCATGCGTTTACCCCTGGTCTAAGTCCACATGTTTGGACGGTGTCCAACTAAGACCACATGTTTGAATGGTGTTCAATTAATTGCTTTACTTTATTGTTTCCTTCGAGTGGCAGTCCATTTGGACAAATTCAAAGGAGCCTTACGTTTTTGTCTTACATTTTTGTCATGGAGGATGCAGAAAATGCATCAAAGTCATTGATATCGGAGGAAAATCATCTTCCGTGAAATAATAAAATATTGGTTAAAAGAAAAAACTGATCTTTGTGTTATCTGTGGAATTTTGACTGCACAAAACATGAGAGCCCTTGCAATGATTGTTATTTGTTGAAAGATGTTTCAAATTTCTACTTTGCATAAATATTTTTTTTGTAAAAAATATTTTTTATACCCATATCTCACTGTAATATTAGATTTTAATATAAAATAAATAAAAATGTTAACAATATATTTATTAATATTTTAGATTATGAAAAGAAAAAGTTATGAAATAAAGATGAACCGTAAATATCGTACCCAGTGCATAAAAAATGAGAGGATGTATGGGAGACACGTAGGGGAGAAATAAACTGCATTTGGTTTTGACATCCCTAATATTTTTTTGTAATACAGTGGAAGGAATCTAACTTTTGGATTGCTTTATATCCGCTGGCGCAGCAATGTACGTATTTCTTCTTTGAACTCTTCCTCTACTGGGTTGTTCAGAAGTCATGAGAAAAGCAATTCTAGGTGTTCTTTTGCTTTGGTTTCTGTGCTCAACAATTTTAAGGTCATGCAGGGCAAACAACTTGGTTTGTAATGAAAAGGAGAAACAAGCCCTTCTGAGCTTCAAACACGCTCTTCTTGACCCTGCAAACCAGCTGTCTTCTTGGTCTATTAAAGAAGACTGTTGTGGATGGCGAGGAGTCCACTGCAGCAATGTCACTGCTCGAGTTCTCAAGCTCGAACTTGCTGATATGAATTTGGGAGGTGAGATTAGTCCTGCTTTGCTCAAATTAGAATTTTTGGATCACTTAGACTTGAGCTCGAATGATTTTAAAGGTTCTCCAATTCCAAGTTTCCTGGGTTCCATGGGGAGTTTGAGATATCTTGACCTCTCCTATGCTGGATTTGGTGGACTAGTCCCTCATCAGCTTGGAAATCTCTCGACTCTTCGTCACCTGGATCTGGGAGGTTACAATAGGCTGTACGTTGAGAATCTTGGTTGGATTTCTCATCTTGTTTTTTTGAAGTACCTAGGCATGGATCGGGTCGACCTTCACAGGGAAGTCCATTGGCTTGAATCTGTGTCTATGTTCCCTTCTCTTTCAGAGCTGCACTTGTCCGATTGTGAACTTGATAGCAATATGACTTCATCTCTCGGGTATGACAATTTCACATCTCTCACAGTCCTCGATCTTTCTGAGAACAAAATCAATCAAGAAATGCCAAATTGGTTGTTTAATCTCAGTAGTCTTGCTTTTTTAATTCTATCAGAAAATCAATTCAAGGGGCAAATTCCAGAGTCCTTGGGCCACTTTAAATATCTAGAAGATCTTGATCTTTTTTCTAATTCCTTTCATGGCCCTATTCCTACATCCATAGGAAACTTATCCTCCTTAAGGGCATTAAATCTTTATGCTAATGGGTTAAATGGTTCTCTTCCTACGAGTATGGGGCGTCTTTCAAATTTGATGTCCTTGGCTCTGGGATATGACTCCTTGACCGGTGCTGTATCAGAAGCACATTTTACAACACTTTCAAAATTGAAGGTAGTACAGATATCAGAGACATCCTTCTTTTTCAATGTGAAATCCAACTGGACTCCTCCTTTTCAGCTTCAATTTCTGTTAATTTCTTCCTGCAAGATAGGTCCCAAGTTTCCGGCATGGCTACAGACCCAAAAGTCTCTTTCCTATCTAGACTTTTCTGGGTCAGGAATTGAGGACACAGCTCCGAACTGGTTCTGGAAATTCGCTTCATACATCGATCAGATCCATCTCTCTAATAACCGGATATCTGGGGACTTACCCCAAGTTGTACTAAACAATACTATCATCGATTTGAGTTCTAATTGCTTCTCAGGTCGGTTGCCACGTCTCTCTCCGAATGTTGTTGTGTTGAATATTGCTAACAATTCATTCTCGGGACAGATTTCCCCTTTCATGTGCCAAAAGATGAATGGAAGAAGTAAATTGGAGGTCCTTGACGTATCAATTAATGCTTTATCAGGGGAACTTTCTGATTGTTGGATGCATTGGCCGTCTCTTACTCATGTAAGCCTGGGAAGCAACAATCTATCTGGTAAAATCCCCAATTCCATGGGTTCTTTGGTTGGACTTAAAGCATTGAGCTTGCACAACAATTCCTTCTATGGAGATGTACCTTCATCACTAGAGAACTGCAAGGTTTTGGGGCTGATAAATCTAAGTGACAATAAATTTTCAGGATTATACCCAGGTGGATTGTTGAGAGGACAACTCTAATGGTTATCCATTTAAGATCCAATAAATTCAACGGCATTATTCCTCCACAAATATGCCAACTTTCTTCTCTTATAGTATTGGATTTCGCTGATAATAATCTATCAGGAGAGATACCGAAGTGCTTGAATAATTTCAGTGCTATGGCTGAAGGACCTATCCGGGGTCAGTATGATATTTGGTATGATGCTTTGGAAGCAGCCTACGATTATGAATCTTACATGGAAAGTCTTGTTTTAGATATAAAGGGGAGGGAATCAGAGTATAAAGAGATTCTTAAATATGTTAGGGCCATCGACCTTTCAAGTAACAATTTATCAGGATCAATCCCAGTTGAAATCTTTAGTCTCTCCGGATTGCAATTTCTAAACTTATCTTGCAATCATTTAAGGGGAATGATATCAGCGAAAATTGGAGGCATGGAATACTTAGAATCTTTGGATCTCTCTAGAAACCGTCTTTCAGGTGAAATTCCTCAAAGCATTGCCAATTTAACATTTCTTAGTCATCTGAACGTGTCGTACAACAATTTTTCTGGAAGAATTCCTTCAAGCACCCAGCTTCAAAGCTTGGATCCGCTTTCTTTCTTTGGCAATGCTGAACTGTGTGGAGCCCCTCTTACCAAAAACTGCACAAAAGATGAAGAGCTCAAGATACAACACCGATGAAGAAAGTGGAGAACATCCTGAAATCGCATGGTTTTACATTGGCATGGGAACGGGATTTGTTTGTGGGTTCTGGGGAGTTTGTGGAGCTCTCCATTTTCAAAAGAGCTTGGAGGCATGCTTATTTTCGGGTTCTTGATGACATGAAAGACAGGGTCTATGTGGTTATAGCATTAAGGTTGAAATGGTTGCAAAACAACCTGAGAAGATACTTTCTCGGTAAGGGAAAAAAACATATTTTCATTACCTCATGTAAAGTTTTGCATCAAATTCAATTTTTCTCTAAACACTCATTTGTTCTTGTTGATGCTGTAGGTTTCTGCCATTTATATCCCTGTTTCATCGTGTACTTAATTGAATGTATTTGTCTCAGATGACATGAATTTTGTTTTGACAGATTTACGATGTTTAAGGGGTCGCAGCGAAAGAGAGAAGGTAATGGATGGTGGTGGAACTTGAAGAAACCGGGGAAAACATTCCAGGTGGATGTCTTCTTAACCCTCTAACCCGATATTTTCTTATTGTACTAGTGTTCCGATGCCTCTAAAATGAAAGAAGAGGAGAAGATTGAAGAAGAGAAGTAACTTGTCATTTCAAAATTTGTATTATTCCATTGCCAAACTAAACCTTTCTATTAGTTCATTATAACCTGGTTTTAAATATTTGCAGGGAGCACCTGCATAACCTCATCAAGTTGACATGTTTCCACAACTTCAGTACTGAGACGCCTAAAGATTTTGTTCTCAAGTCTGCAGCATTTAGAATTGCTCTTCTAATTATCAACTTGGTGGTGTTGTTATGGATATTATACTTTATTCTATGTTATTTGCTGTTATGTACGTTATACTAGCTAAGTTACTTCTTGTTATATATCATCATAAGATGAGCATTCAGATATTTTCATAGATATCATTTGCAGGTATTTCAGCTAATAAAACAGCCACTTAGAAGTTTCCAAATCATAATGAATCAGTTTTTGCTAGAAATAGAGTAACAAAGAGCAAAATGAGGAAACTAAGATGGTGGTGCTTTTAGCTCCATCCCCATTGAAATGTTAATAGAATTGGGATTTGGGGGAAGCACAAGCTTAATTTTCAAAGCCAAGGAAATCTTTTTCAGATATTAAATTATTGAAGTAAAGAGAGATCTTCACAAGTCTTGATAGTTTGTTTCCTAGCGTTTACCCGATGGTCTAAGTCCACAAATTTGAATGGTACTCAAAGACTTTCGAGATCAGTTGATTGACTTTATTGTTCTCTTTGAGCGGCAGTCCAACATTTGGACAAATCCAAGGAGCCTTAAGTGCCTTTTTTTATTAATTTTTTTTTTAACATTTATGTCGTGGAGAACGCAGAAAATGCATCAAAGTCATTGATAATGAAAACCCAGCCATTGACCCAATGTCTTGCAACTTGGAGGCAAAACACTTAAAAAAGTACATATTGGATTAACAAAATATAGGAGGAAAATCATTTTCCATGAAATAGTATATATTGGTAAAAAGAAAAAACAGATTTTTTATGTTACCTGTGGGGTTTTGATTGCAGAAAACATGAGCTTGTAACCATAAGGAGCCCTTGAATTATATTCTATATATGCCTATGCTTCTTTTGGGGTCAGTTGATTAACTTTAGGTTAAATCTAGTTTTTGAAAATTTTGAGGGAAAATGTGAGGGAAAGAAAATAAAGAGGAAAAAATTATAATTCTATGCCCAAAAATATACCTTATCAAACCATAACTCTTAAGTAATCAATTATATGAACTCAACGGCCCCCCACTTGTTTTAAACATTGATTATATGACATTAAATTCTTGCATTTTGGAGCACAATTTCTCCCTTGGTAAAAGTCATATTTATGGAGGTCTTGGTAAGTTTGTCTCCATGTGTTTACCATGAACCATAAGTCCTTGTATTTGATAGTAGTGAAGACTTTGGGGTTAGTTGATTAACTTTATGCTAGGTTTGGTTTTTGGAAAATTTGAGAGGTAATGCATAGGAAATAAATATAAGGGGAAAAAATTGTCATTCTAAACCCAGAAATCTGCATTAGCAAACCCATAGCTTTCAAGTAATCAACTATATGAACTCAAAGGGCCCCTCCACTTGTTTTAAACATCAATTATATGGCATTAAATTCTTGCATTTTGGATTGCTTGGCATAAGTCATCTTTGTGGAGGTCTTAGGAAGTTTGTCTCCATGCGTTTATCGTGAACTATAAATCGTTGTATTTTATTATAGTAAAGACTTTTGGGATCAGTTGAATGACTTTAAGGTTAAGTTTGATTTTTGGAAAATTTGAGGGAGAATGGGAGGGAAATAAAATAGTGAGGGGAAATTGTCATTTTGCGTCATCTTTATGGAAGTCTTAGGAAGTTTGTCTTCATGTGTTTACCATGAACTACAAGTCCTTGTATTTGATAATTGTGAAGACTTTTGGATTAGTTGATTAACTTTAGGTTAGGTATGGTTTTTGGAAAACTTGAGAGGGCATTGGAAATAAATACAAAGAAAAAAAATTGTCATTCTAAACCTAGAAATTTGCATTAGAAAACCCATAGCTTTGAAGTAATCAACTATATGAACTTAAAGGCCCCTCCACTTGTTTTAAACATGTATTGTGTGGCATTAAAATATTATATTTTGGATCACAATTTCTTCCTTGGCATAAGTCATCTTTATGGAGGTCTTGGGCAGTTGGTCTCTATGCATTTACCATGAACTATAAGTCCTTGCATTTGATAATAGTGAAGACTTGGCGTTCAGTTGATTAACTTTAGGCTAAGTTTGGTTTTTGAAAAATTTGAGGGAGAATGGAAGGGAAAGAAATTAGTGAGGAAAAATTGTCATTTTACGTTAGCAAACCACAACTTTTAAGTAATCAATTATATGAACTCAAAAGGCCCCTCTACTTGTTTTAAACATTGATTGTATGTCATTAAATTCTTGCATTTTGGATCCCAGTTTCTCCCTTGGCATGAGTCATCTTTTTTGAGGTCTTGTAAAATTTGTCTTGATGCATTTACATGGACTATAAGTCCTTGTATTTGGATAATAGTGAAGATTTTGGGGGGCAATTGATTACCTTTAGGCTAAGTTTGGTTTTTGTAAAATTTAAGGGAGAATGTGAAGGAAAGAAAATAAAGAGGAAAATATAAGGAAAGAAAAAGTGAAAAAAAAAATTGAAACCAATTAATTATTTTAGAAAGTTAATTTCATTCATCTTCTCTATGGTTTTGGATGGAAACATCTAACCCTTATTGGTTTAAAATTTCATCAAATACCTCTTATATTTTTTTCATTTATTATTTTTATTCACCTCATCTTTTATTGAAAATAAGAGAAGTATTTGATAAAATTCAAACCAATGGGGTCAAATGATTTTCTTTTATTTTTTCATCGTAAAACTAAATACAAAAAATTAGTTTCCTTAATATTTTTGCTCCTATCAAGGAAGCACGAACAACCTTTAACAAGTGCCGATTTTTCCATTCAGCGACTCCATTTTGCTAGGGTGTATTGGAACAAGTAGTCTGATGAATGATGCCATGTTCTTCCAAATACTTTTGAAGATCAGAACTTTGATATTCTCCACCATTATCACTACGCAAATCCCGAACCTTTGCATTGTACTGAGTTTCAATCATTTTATGAAAATTTTGAAACAACAAGTTCACTTCATCTTTGGTCTTCATCAAGCATAACCATGTCATTCTGGTACAATCATCAATAAAAGTAACAAATCAACGTGAGCCACTCAAAGTTGGGACTTTGGATGGGCCCTAAACATTAGAATGTATAACCATAAAAGGAAGCGGACTTTTATTCAAAATTAACGGAAACGAAGCACGATGGTTTTTAGCCAATTCACAAATATCATAACGGAAACCAGAAATATCACTCTTTGCAAACAAACTAGGAAACAATTTTTTTAAATAACCAAAGGAAGCATGTCCCATACGTTGATGCCACAACCAAATTTCAGACTTTTTCTTCTCCTCCTCAAATCCATCTGCCATCAAGGCTTGTTGTAACTTATTTGAATCCTTTGAATGCAAGTCCAAGTAATAGAGTTTTCCCCGCTTAATACCACAACCAATTGTCTATCTTGTTTGGATGTCCTTAATCACACAAAATTCAGGCAAAAAAATGACAATACAAGATAAGACTGCAGTGATTTGAGAAACTAATAAAAGATTGTAATCTAGAGATGGAACAACTAAAACAGAATCCAAATTCAAAGTATCAGTAAGAGTCAAGGATCCTTCCCCAATGACTGGGGTTGTGTTACCATTGGCTGTGGAAACAATTTTTTGTGAGGAAGGTCTAAGGGGTGAAACCTGTTTAGAATCAAAAGTCATATGATCTGTAGTATCAGAATCAATTATCAATGCACTATTAATAACAGGTGTAAAAGTATTTAAAAACTTACCACCATGATTTGTAGCGGCTACCAATGCAGAGGCTTTCTTAGCAACATTAGCCTTTGTTTTTATTTCGGCAACAGTTACAATCTAGGTTTTCTTGGAATCCTTATTCCGTTGATCATGATTATTATCAATAATAACAAAGTGGTGATAGCCTAAACATGATCTAAAGGTCCATGGTTCGAACCCTTGGTTCCTCATTGTTTTCCTAGTCATACCAAGAGTCATTGCTTTGAAATTGTGGGATATCCAGACTGGTAAGATTAGTTTTATTGCAGTGAGTGCATTTGAAGGTTGACTTATCAATATTAGGGCTTGTCTTAGGATGATTGATCGCTGTCGGACTACCATAGTGACAAAATATCCAGGATTTCAATTCTATGGCTCTGATACCATCTTCAAATTGATAAATGGTAGTTTTTTCATTTATTCTTTCATTCGTTCATGTATAGAATATATATAGAGGGTAATCACCATTCTAAGAATGGGAAAGAATGATATAAGGAAATAACAACTAATATCCTAATATCTCAATATTCCTAATATCTAAACATTCCTAATATTTCAATACTAAATGATACAAGGAAAGAATGATATAAGGAAAGCATTCCTAATATCTCAACAAAATGTCAATTGTTAAGAGTGTTTTAAAGGAGATAGTTTTGATGTGGAAATGGAGAAAATTATAGCTTTCTAATAGTCAATTTGGAGGTGGTTTTCATTTTGTTATTAAAAAAATAGTAAAGAAGATAAAATATAATTAAAATTAGTTAGAGATTTTGGTATTTTAAAATTATATACTCTTTATATAAAAAAGTTAGAATAAGTGTACCAATATTTAAAAAAGAATTACAAATTGGGGGGAGAAGTACCAAAAAATTGTAAATTTTTCTTCAAATCAAACTATACTACCATATTAAACTATTAAATTTTCTAAAAGCTTAAATTTAAAGGATTTAGACTCAATATACATATCATACAACATTTAAAAATAATTTATTGATTTTAAATGTTATTTCTATTTTCTTTTCCTTTTTTTTTTCCTTATTTTCTCTCTAATATAACTAAAAAGTAGATCTATATCATGAGCTTTATGCATCATTGTAAATCTATATTGCATGATAGAGGTAAAAGGATTTTGTAAAAAGATTTTCTTTTGTGGGAAATTAATTAGCTATATAAAATTCAAAAATTATAAAATTGATTTGCAACAAAATTAGCTATTTTGTTTTAGAAAAAAATTCTAAAATAATTTGGAGCTATTAGGCTTAAATCCCATTTGAGCGTCATCTTTATCCATTTCTTGGATATTTTATTTTCTTTTCACCATTGAAAATCTTCCAATATAATCTTTCTAAATTACACATTTTTTTTCCTTTAACTTTTTTAAATATTTTTTCATTAACAAAATATTTCAAATCAAGCAACTCTTCTACATAAGATTTACTAATTTTTAAGAATAATTTAAAACTAAAAAATTAATCCATTGTTCCTTATTTGGATTTTTTAACACAGTTCCATCAGAATCAAGGACTTCATCAACGAATTGTGAATGATTTTTGATATGATGTTCTAGGACGAGACTTTGAATCGATGGCAAAATTTAAGCCTTCTAGAGGAGAAAGTTTATGGTGGACAACGGGATGGAAATTAGGCTAGAGCATTGATGAAATGATTGAATGGAGAGTTTGTGTCCTTCAATAGATAGGCCTTTGAAGAGGCAAGCTTTGATAACATAATGAATTTGGAGATTTGAAAAATGAATGCAAGAATTATTGTTGCTTGTTATTTTATTCAAAGTTTCTACAATATTTTTTATATACCAAAATGCAATGGATAGAAAGTGAAAACAAGGAAGGAAAGGATATGATTCTTGAGTTAAAAATCATACCCATGATTTTAGGAAATTGAAACTATAAGGAGATAATTAAGGAAATGATATGATTCTTGAGTTGAAAATCATACCCATGATTTTAGGAAATTGAAACTACAAGGAGATAATTAAGGATAGTCAAAAGGCTAGTTGGTTTCAACGGTCTTATGCTTGATTTTCTCGTTGATGTGTTGGTTTTCAATTAAAAATATAAAATAGTTTATAATTAAAAATAAATTTAAATAATATTGTTTGTTCATTGTTTTCTTGAACAATTTTTAAAAATAAGGAATGATTTTTAGACAAGTAGAAGTTGTTGTATTCATTTATTTCTAAAAACAAAACCAAAATATAGAAAAAAACTAATTTAAAAAGTACAAAAAGCAAATAAAGTAGAATACAATTTCTTTCCCTTTTTATTTTCTCTTCATAAACCAATATTGAAAATCTTCTAATATAAACTTTCTAAATTACACATCTTTTTTTGAATTTTCTTTAACTTTTTAAAATGTTTTTTCATTAGCAAAAAATTTCAAATCAAGCAACTCTTATACATAATATTTACTAATTTTTAAAAATAATTTGAAACAAAAAAAATAATCCAATTAATACTAAGAAAATTATAGAATATCAATCACTTTGTTATTTTTTTTCATACATGATTATATTTTTTCAAAATTTTCACTAATAAAATATATTAGAAATCAAACATGATTTAACAAAAAAACTAAGTTATGAGTTTATTATTAAATTAATATTCATATTTTACTAAAAATGATTTATTTTTAAATTTATTAATAGTTACAAACCTATTTTTTATTTTAATAATAAAATCAAAATAAAAATTGTTTTGGAAAAAAATGGGTTTTTTTTTTATCCATAAGAATAATTTTTATTTAAGATAGAAAAAATGGTTTACTTTTTCTTTACCTACATATTTGAACACTTCAAAGTCATTTCCCAATTCCCTACTTGACGTTTGAATTAGATTCTAAAAGCGTAAACACGCAAATGGAATCTTGGATCTATTGGTGACTTGTTCCAAAAAGATTAAAATATATTTATTGAAATGAGGTTTTTGTTTTTTTTTTTATCCTTTGAAAAATGGTTTTAAAAATAATTGTAAAGCACCCTTATTTTTAGAAAATATCATTTTTTTAACATATTTTTTAAAATAAATTTAAGAATTCCTTTACTTTACCCATATATTCCATTAATGACTTTGCAGGCTTCAAAGTCATTATCCAACTTCTTGTTTGATTCCAAAAGCATAAAACACTGCCTCTCTAGGTTTTCTACAATTAATTTTTTTTGGATCTATTTGGATCTATTTTGCGGGATGAGAAGGAAGATTTTGGAGGTCATATAAATAACTAATAATCAAGTTTTCTCAAAAACATTTTGCTTCTTCCACAATAATTTTTTGAGAAGGCATTAGTGACAATAATTTTTGTACATTTCATTTATTAGATTTTCACCTAAATTAAATTTTATTGATTTATTATTTATTATTTTTATTATTATTATTGCTTTGTATACATATAATACTACACTAATAATGTTTTTTTGAGCATTATTGTCTCTTTTAAATTATACATATTAATGAAAAATAATTTTGTTTTTCATATTTTTGTTATATATTAGACAATACTAGGAATTGGGAAGACAAACAAACAAATTCATGATTTTATGTTTACTTTGTGAAGGAAGATACAAAAGATGAGAAATTAAAAAATGTTTAAAAACTAGTATATTTTCTAATGTTTATTCAAACTCCTGAATGTTAACTCCGCCATTGAATTGGCTTCCAATGATTTTAATGCTATGCTTGGTTCTAAAAGAATACTAAGGAAAAAAAAAAAAAAAAAAGAAACTAAGTTCTACTTGGTTCTCGAAAAAAAATTGAAGTAAATTAAAAGAAAAATAAATAAAGAAGAAAAGTAGAAGGAAATAAAAAATAAAGAAAAATAGAAAATTTAATTTAAAGTAAGTAAATTATTTTTATTAGCTATATATTTCCAATTTATTTAACTTATTTTAACTATTATATATAAAGATCAAATGATATGAAAATACATAAACTTTTAATTAATTTGAATTATATTTGATTTTATTTACTATGTTTTTATAGTAATCCAAAGATAAGAAAACATTTTCCTTATTTTTTTATAGTACTTTTCTAAAAATCAAACATAGGATAGAAAAAATGATTTAAGTGATTCAACTTTCTAAGTAAGTTTATGCTATGTTGACTCATATGATATGGAAATTTTCACACGCTCAAAGTGGTATAAGTTGTATCCAAACTACTACATCATACCCCAAATCTAATATAAGATTTTTTTTTAAAAAAAAAATGAATATCAACAAATTATTTTAAAAAATTTATTATTATGTTTGGATTAGAAAAGTACTAAAAAAAAGGAAAAAAAAGAAAAAGAAAAATAATGTTTTCATATTTGGTTTCACTAAAAAGTATAAAAAAGAAATTTTAAATTAGTTTCAAATTATTTAATCTTTGGATAGAAGAGGAAAAATAAGTAAAATAAATTTAAGAAAACATATAAAAATAATTTATTAACTTTAAATATATATTTTATTTTCCTTCTATCTATTTCCTTACATTTTCCTCATAAATTTTCTGTGAATAAACATAACCAAAGTATTTAACAATTTATTGCTCAAATTGGCTAAGGATTTTTGTTTTTTGAAAACATCTAAGATGCTTTTATTAAGCGATGACATAGTTTTAATATAACATTTGCAGAATATGGGACTAGACATGAGGCCAAACGCCCTTTAAATACTCCTACATGAGAGTAAGTAGTATAACCCTTGCTTTTCCTTGTCTGAGCTCTGCTTCTACTTCTGCAATCATGAGAAACTCCAATTCAATCATGGTGTTTCTCTTGTTAGCCATCTTAAGCTTATGCAAACCAAACTCCTTGGCCTGCAATGAAAAGGAGAAACAGGTCCTTCTCCGCTTCAAACAAGCTCTCACCGATCCTGCAAACCGCCTCTCTTCTTGGTCTCTCACTGAAGACTGTTGTGGATGGGCAGGTGTCCGCTGTGACAACGTGTCTGGTCGCGTATTCGAGCTCCATCTTGGTAATCCATACGACCCTCATGCTGTTAAATTCAATGGCAGGTCTGCTTTGGGAGGTGAGATTAGTCCTGCTTTGCTAGAGTTGGAATATTTGAATTTCTTGAATTTGAGCTTAAATGATTTTGGAGGTACTCCCATTCCTAGTTTCCTTGGCTCTATGAGGAGTCTAACATACCTTAACCTCTGGGATGCTTCATTTGGTGGTCTAATACCTCAACAGCTTGGAAATCTCTCAACCCTTCGCCACCTTGACCTAGGAGGAAATTCTGGGCTTTATGTTGAGAATTTTAGTTGGATTTCTCTTCTTTCTTCCTTGGAATGCTTGTACATGAGTTGGATTGACCTTCACAGGGATGTTCATTGGCTTGATTCTTTAAGTCTGCTCTCTTCCCTTTCAGAGCTATACTTGCCAAATTGTCAACTTAATAACATGATTTCATCACTTGGGTATGTCAATTTTACATCTCTCACAGTCCTGTATCTTCCTTCTAACAACTTCAATCACAACATGCCAAGTTGGTTGTTTAATCTCAGTAGTCTTTGGTATCTGGACCTGAGTGACAATTCTCTGCAGGGTCAGATTCCGAGCACCATATCAAATCTTCAGAACTTAGGCTATCTAAATTTATCAATCAATATGTTAACAGGGCAAATTCCAGAGTCTTCAGGGCAGCTCAAACATCTAATACTTGTTTCACTTTTTTCTAATTCCTTATGTGGCCCTATTCCTTCACGGTTGGGAAACCTATCATCCTTGTCTTACTTATATCTTTATAGTAATAAGTTAAATGGCACTGTTCCAAGGAATCTGGGACTTCTTTCAAATTTGGTGGTACTTTACATCGGAAACAACTCCATAGAAGGAACAGTATCGGAAGTACATTTTGCCAAACTCTCCAAGTTGAAGTACTTATACGCGTCTTTGACATCTGTTGTATTCAATGTGAGCCACGACTGGATTCCTCCTTTTCAGCTTAAATACTTAGTAATGGGTTTTTGCAAGATGGGTCCCAGGTTTCCTCTATGGCTACAAACACAAAGATCCCTTCAGATTTTAGAGTTGTACGGGGCAGGAATTGTGGACACAGCTCCAAAGTGGTTCTGGAAGTGGGCTTCACATATTCGAATTATCTATCTTGATCATAACCAGATAAGTGGAGATTTATCCCAAGTTCTGCTAAATAGTACTGTCTTCTCTGTACAGTCTAATTGCTTCACGGGTCAATTACCACATTTGTCACCAAATGTTGTTGCGTTGCGTATGTCCAATAATTCATTATCCGGACAGATTTCCTCTTTCTTGTGCCAAAAGATGAATGGAAGAAGCAAACTGGAGATACTCTACATACCATATAACGCTTTGTCAGGGGAACTTCCTCATTGTTTGCTGCACTGGCAATCTTTGACTCATTTAAACTTGGGAAGCAACAATCTAACAGGTAAAATTCCTGAATTGATTGGCTCTTTATTTTCTCTCAAGGCATTGCATTTGCACAATAATAGCTTTTCAGGAGGTATACCATTGTCACTCAGAAACTGCACATTTTTGGGCCTCAGATTTTGGTGGAAATAAACTTACCGGAAACATACCTAGCTGGATAGGAGAAAGAACACATCTAATGGTTCTACAGTTAAGATCCAATGAATTCTTTGGGGATATTCCTCCACAGATATGCCGACTTTCTTCTCTTATAGTATTGGATCTTGCTGATAACAGGTTATCTGGATTCATACCGAAGTGCTTGAAAAATATCAGTGCAATGGCTACAAGTCCCAGTCCAATTGATGATAAATTTAATGCTTTAACAGATCATATACTTTACATTCCATACACAGAGGAGCTTTTGTTGGTCATTAAAGGCAGGGAATCAAGATACGGTAGTATCCTTCCATTAGTGAGGATAGTCGATCTTTCTAGTAACAATTTGTCAGGAGCAATCCCTTCTGAAATCTCTAGTCTTTTTGGATTGCAGTCTTTGAACTTGTCTCGAAATAATTTAATGGGAAGGATACCAGAGAAAATCGGGGTTATTGGATATTTAGAGTCTCTAGATCTCTCGAACAACCATCTTTCGGGTGAAATTCCTCAAAGCATCATTAATTTGACATTTCTTAGTCACTTGGACTTGTCATACAACAATTTCTCTGGAAGAATTCCTTCAAGCACACAGCTCCAGAGCTTTGATGCTCTTGATTTCATTGGCAACCCTGAACTTTGTGGAGCTCCTCTCTTGAAAAACTGCACAGAGAATGAAAATCCGAATCCCAGTGATGAAAATGGAGACGGCTTCGAAAGATCATGGTTTTATATTGGTATGGCAACTGGATTCATAGTGAGCTTTTGGGGAGTCTGTGGTGCTCTTCTATGCAAGAGAGCTTGGAGGCACGCTTACTTCAAGTTCCTTGACAACATCAAAGACCGGGTTTATTTGGCGACAGTGCTAAAATTGAGCTGGCTCCGCTACCATTTCAGAAGATACCGCATCAGTAAGTGAAAGATATAGGTTTTCCATCTTCCTCTCATTCATTTATTCAAATGCTTCAGCAGAGTACTTTGTTCTCAAATACAAACATTAACCTACTATGACCAAATTTCAGGAATAAAATGGAATTCGATTTTGACAGGTTTGAGATGTCCAAGGAGCTGCAAACAGGAAAGAATGGAGGAAAGAGGTAGTGGTGAATCTTAAGAAAAACATGTCCAGGTGAAGTGCCTTCTTAGCTCTTAATCTAGACCTGCCACTTGCTTGTTATATATAGTAGTCTTCCAAAGCTTTTAAGCTCACTAAATGATCTATGACTTACAAGTATTTTTCATCAGTATATGCAAAAGGATAATGCTCACAGAATAGGAGGGGATAGGTGAAAGATCATGGAGAAGAACTATATCTATATTTTTTTTTATGATGGAATCGTGTAACCACTTGGAATATTTTTCTTCTGAACATTCATCATGGGCTCATCCCTAAGAATGTCAATCATATAATAGACATGCTCTACATATTATAGTTGTTTAAGCTTGTTCCAAAGATGTTTCAGGGTGCAGGACATACGTCAATGGCGTGGTGGAAAGATATGCACTCAAGCGGAATGTACTTGGAATTGCTGTAATTTATCAACTTTATTGATGTTCTTGTTCATCATGATGTAGTTGCTACTCTTTTATTTCCTGTTGTATCCTAATCACTGCTACTTGGTCATGGGTTGTTATATCATAATAAAGTCAACATGTGGTGTGTTTTAACGTAATATTCTAAGGTACCAACTTCATACCTTATTAAACTTGCAATTCTAGCCCTTCAATTAATAAAAGACCCTTCAGTAGTTGTGTTCAACCATAATGTCAGTTGCTTGCCATTTTAATGTGAGGTGAAGCTAAGACCCAGGGGAATAACATTTTATTTCTCTTATTTTGTCTTTAGGTTCCATTTGGATGGATTCTTTTTTCTTTTTAAATTTTTCTTAATTTGTCATCATTAAAATTAGCAATATATCATTTTGAATATATAGAATTATATATATTCAACTAAATACAAATAAAGACAAAACATTTTAAAATATATGAACAAAATAAAGTTACACATTCACAATTTTATAATATAAATTTATCTTTAAAAATGAAGACATATCGATATGTAGTGGAGAGACTAGTTATACACATTGTTTGGAATTGGCTCTGAGATTCAACCTACGAGACTCAAAGTTGTTTCTCCTTTACCCACACATCGATTAAAAGATAATAATGTAATATATTTTTAGAAACTTTTAGGCTATGTTGAGTTCCCAAGAAATTTGAAAGAAAATGTGAAGAAAAAAATAAAGAGAAAAGGTAAAGAAAAAAAAAAGATTTAAAATGAATAAATTATTTTTATATGTTATTTTAAATTTATTTTTCTTATTTTAACTCTTTGATACAAAGATTAAATAATTTAAAAATAAATAAATTTTAAATTAATTTGAACTATATTTAATTTTCTTTAATATTTTTTCATGAGATATTCCAATAGGAGAAAATAATTTTCTTGAACATTTTCTTTAGATTTCTCATCTTTCTTTTTTGAAGTACCTAAATATGGTAAAAGTTGACCTTCACAAGGAAGTCCATATGCTTGAATCCATGTCTGTGTTTCTTCTCTTTCAGAGTTGCACTTGTTGGCATATCACTTGATAGAAAAATGGTTTCATCTCTCAGGAATATCAATTGCACATCTCTCAATTTCCTTAATCTCTCTAAGAACAATTTCAATAAAAAAAAATGCCAAATTGGTTTTTTAATCTTGGTACTAAAGATTTTAAGTCTTATCAAATATCAAAGTCCTTGGGGCAATTCAAATATCTAGAATATCTTGATTTTTTCACCGACTCCCTTTGTGGCAACATTAATCCTTCATCTATGGGAAACTTATTCTCCTTGGGCACGTTAAATTTTTTCGACAAGAGTGAGGCGTCTTGCAAATTTGATAGCCTTGGTTCTAGGAATGAAAAAAGAAAAAAAGAATTTTCTAAATAACTAATATGTCTTTGAACTTTTTTATCAACATAAATAGTTCTTTTTGAGTTGATTCTAAACTTTAATATCACTTATGTTTTTTTAATTCATATCCTTCTTTGTATATCATTTACCTAGTTTTTGTTGCATCTCTATTTTTCTTAGTATTGGTAGACTTTCAAACAAAAATATTTTATTATGATAATTAATATTTTTAAAATTTTTTCCTTAGCATGAACAAGTTTTTGTATTAAGTGAATTATAAAGTTGAACTTAAGATAACTCAGGAAATGATAGTCTTTATTAATTTTATCATAATTAATTTATTCAGTTATTATAATTAAATTTATTAATTAGTTTGATTTCACGTATGAGTAATTAATATTTGAATCATTTACGTATATTTATGATTGAGGCATGATTAAAATGCTAAAACAAATTATTTTTTCCAAATTAGTCATTAACCCCTAACTAAACCATTTAAATGGGAGCAAATAACTTTCCATCGTAATTGTTAACATCTCATATGTTCATTAATAATTTTTGTTGACTGAAAATTTTAGGACTTTTGAAGTCTATGCCCAATTCTAGGGTGGAGCCACCAACTCCCATCCAAAGTTTCAAAAGCTCAAATGTGAAAGCCTATAAATGTATGATTACAAAATGGATAATGCTTTGGTATCAAAATCTCCTTTTCCAAAATGGGTATTGCACCAAAATCTCATTTTCTGTACCATTCCCACAATTTTCAGCCGAGGGTAATAAGTCACATGTGAAGAAATGCTTCAGTACCATAGAATTTTCCAAAATAATAAGAAAGAAATAAACAATATCAGAGAATTTATATTTACTAAGAAAGAAAAAACACAAGTATAATAAAATTTATTTAATCTTTTATATATTTGAAAGAGATTTCATTCCTTATACAAAAGAGAAATAAAAAGTAAATTTGGATAAACATAATAATAATAATAATAATAATAATAACAATTTATTGACTCCTAATTTTTCTTTTTCCTTTTTCGTTGCACTTCAATTCATCCTCACTATCTTCTTTCCTTCCTTCTTTTCCACTAAATTTCCAGGAGACGGATGGACTCTAAAGATTATGGAGCTGGGATAGGCCAAACTCACCTTAAATAAATACTCAACGCCCCAGCTAGTGGACGAATATTTTGTTTTCGTTTTCTGAACTCTTCCTCTACTGTGCCGTTCAGCCGTCATGAGAAAATTGAAAGCAATAATTCTATGTCTTCTCTTGCTTTGGTTGCTGTGCTCAACAATTTTACGTTCATGCAGGGCAAACAACTTGGTTTGTAATGAAAAGGAGAAGCAAGCTCTCCTTGACCCTGCAAACGAGCTCTCTTCTTGGTCTATTAAAGAAGACTGTTGTGGATGGCGAGGAGTCCACTGCAGCAATGCCAGTTCTCGAGTTCTCAAACTCAAACTAGCTGATTTGAATTTGGGAGGTGAGATTAGTTCTGCTTTGCTCAAACTAGAGTTTTTGGCTCACTTGGACTCGATCAGCATTCCAAGTTTTTTGGGTTCCATGGGGAGTATAAGATTCCTGGACCTCTCCTCTGCCTGTTTTGGTGGACTAGTTCCTCCTCAGCTTGGAAATATATCCGACCTTCGTCACCTGAATCTGAGAGGTAATGGGCTTTTTATTGAAAACTTGAGTTGGATTTCTCATCTTTCTTCATTGAAATACTTAGACATAGATGGGATTCACCTTCACAGGGAACGCCACTGGCTTGAACCCATAGGTATGCTCCCTTCCCCTTTAGAGCTGCACTTGTCGGATTGTCAAACTTGATAGCAATATGACTTCATCTCTCGGATATGCCAATTTCTCATCACTCACATTCCCTGATTTCTCTTACAACAGTACCAATCAAGAATTGCCAAATTGGTTGTTTAATCTCAGTAGTCTTGCGTTTTCAAATATCTAGAATATCTCGATCTTTCTATCAATTCAAGGGGCAAATTCCAAAGTCCTGAGGGCAATTCAAATATCTAGAATATCTTGATCTTTCTATCAATTCCCTTCATGGCAACATTCCTTCATCCATAGGAAACTTATCCTCCTTGAGTGTGTTAAATCTTTATGATAATCCGTTGATTAATGGAACTCTTCCTATGAGTGTGGGGCGTCTTTCAAATTTGATCATGTTTGATTATTGTTCTAAGGTTAGGATAGAAGTTTGATACATAATTTAGACTTCCTAAAAATTTTGAAGTTGATTTTTGTCTTTTATTTCATCAGAAAACTTGTTTGCAAATTCGATTGATCTTTGAATTGGCTTGATCATCTCTTGATATATCTCAAATCCTAAGAATCTTATCTTAGGTTGAAACAATTTAATCCTAGGGGCCATACAACCAATCCATTTTCCTTAATAATCTTTTAAAAAATAGTTAAGTGTTTGAAGTGATGCTTAATATAATTTGAAAATATAAGCACATCATCAATATATATTAGTAAAACTAATTTGGGGATTGAAGATTTTGTTCATTATATTTTGAAATTCTAAAGAAGCATTCTTCAAACCAAATGTTATCACATTACATCCATAATATCCAAATGGAACAGTGAAAGTAGTTTTATACATGTCTTTTTCATGAAGTTGGATTTGCCAAAATCTTGACTTTATATCAAATTTTGAAAAGATTAATGAAGCATTATGTGGACGTCCAATAAGGTCTCTTTTATTAGGTATAGGGTACCTAATCCATTTGAAAACCTTATTTAAAGGCTTATAATTGATTACAAGTCACCTCTTTCAATCTCAAAGGATTTTTTAACATAAAAAGCAACACAATTCCAAGGAGAGTGGTTTTCTCTAATTAAGTTTTTAGAGATCTTGTATCCCTCTTTTTTACTATATTATAATATTTCTAGGTTCATTTGAATCAGTCTTGCCTTAGTAGGGATTTGATTTTCATTGAATCCTTCTATATACGAAAAAGAGACTTTAAGAAGGGGGTTCCTAGTACTATTTCTTGTTGCATGTTTTTTACCAGAAGGAAAGAAGTCTTGAACAATGTGAGAGTTACATTTACTTATAGCCAATACAAATTTTCATTATGATAAAAAGAGAGTACAAGAGAATCCCAAAACGTCTCACTCTCTAAGTTTTTCTCTCTACATTTTTTAATCTCTCTCAATACCAAAAAAAAAAAAAACTTATCTCTCTCTAAAAGTTACTACCCTAAATATATAATATAAATAGGATAATAATTAGATTCTTCATATCTTAACATATGTTAGTTATACCTTCATGGTTTATCCTTTCTTTTTCTTCAAACTTTGACATAAAGTGGCCTTTGGTGCCCCATGCTACTTATGGTTGAGTGACCAGAGGAGTGTCCTAGGGAGAGTTTTTTTAATTGCCTTGAATGTCAAGCCCAAATCTCGTATTTGACCTAGATAGGCTTGTGCATGTGGTCATCTTAGGACCAGGTACGAAGATCTAACTCCTATGTTTTGTTGGTTCCAAGAAGTGACACGTTCCTATTGAGCTCCTTGCCTTCATTGTATAAGATAGAGTTAGTGAGATAGGATCCTCTAGCAGACACAAACATCTAAGAGAAGAGGGGCCAATGCATCGGGGAATTTAGGGAGGAAGCAATTGTGTCCAAATTCAATATATTCTATCCAAAACAACATGGGCATTTGGTCCGCAATAGAACCTTAGGAGTTGGATTTTATGACCAACTCCTTAGCAAGTGAGATGTACTTAACTCGAGCAATTCAATGTTGATTTGAGGCTTCTACTCCCTCCCCTTGGAAGCACTTAGCTTTTGCCCTCTTTTCATATTGCATCATAACTTGCAACAATAAGTTGTCGTCAACTAGATCTTTGAAGTTTCTTAGGTTTTATCTGCCCAAAGTGTTGCAAGTTGGGTATCTTTGTGCTCGGGCTTATAAAAAAAAGTAGTCAGAAGAGTGCACATCCCTATCTCTATTGGGATTATAGCTTCCACACCATATGTCACAAAGAACGGTGTTTCCCTTATTTGCTTTTTTTAGGTGGTTCTATATGGTACAAGGCCAACAACATTCTCCTTCGATTGTCCTCGCGAATCAAAGTGGCTGCAACAAGGAGTGTCTGAATTCGAGTAGCAGATGTTCTTACAATAAGAAGTGTTTGGATGGGTTTTCCATTCATGCCCCTTCAAAGCTTATGTTAATCCTTGGAAAAGTTGGTATAGGTTTAGTGTCAACTCCTTAGCCACTTAACTCTACCATGGAGGAACAGGCCTCATGGGTAGGCCTTGCACCCATGAGAGCCTAGACGGAGAAAGCAAGGAAGACCTGGAGGTTTGGTGGTTCAAACTCCAGGAGCTAGTGAGGAGGCCATGTGCGAGTCAGACGCGCACTGCACGCACACCGCGAGCAAGCCATACGCGCATCGCGGGTGGGCCAGACATGCACTGCGAACAAGCCAAACGTGCACCACGAGCGAGTTAGATAGGCACCGTGTGAGCACCAGATGGGCACCGCGCGCGCACCAGATGGGCACCGCACGCGCACCAGATGGACACGGCGCGCGCACCAGGCTTAGGTAGTGCAGATGAAGGTTGAGGGCTACTTTTAGAATTTAATTTATATTTATTTAATATTCCATTATGTCTCCTCAGGCATATTGATGTCTCCTCCAGAAACAATGAAAATGACCCGTATTGCTCTTTAAGGGGGGGGGGGGGGGGGGTAAGTGACTCAAAGGGGGGAGCACCAAGGGAAATCCTTGACCACACCAAGGGGGCACCATGGCACGACCTTGGGCGTGCCTAGGACACACGGACGACACTTGAGTATGCACACATGGGCTCCACAACATGTGTGGTGTGCACCCTGTGGCCGCAATGGCACGGGGCCTGGTGCAGCCTACCTCCTCCCCGCACAGGCATGAGGGCTCCTAAACCTTGTGCGGTGAGCCACCTGAGGAAGCCATGGGCGCAATGCCATGGCCTGAATGCCATGGCCTGATGGGGCACTAAACAACATCTGACTCACACCCATGATGTCTACACACAACATAGGGGCGCAATGCCATAGCTTGTTGCTATGGAGCTGGACCTAACAGTGGAAGCAAGTAACACGCCCAAGCCATAGGCACCTAGACATGGCATGGGTTCACACATCAGTGTGGGGGAAAGCACACTGATGCACCAAACACTTGGTCAGCTGATTGGTGCACGCTGCTTGGCTTAGAAGGCCTTGATCAAAGACACGTTGATGGGCACGCGGTCACAAAAGGCACCTTGCGGGGAAGGAAACAGCTTGTTAGGGGGACTTTCCAGTAGCTTGGTGAGAAAGGCTTTAGGAGATGGCAGTGCAGCTAGCTAGTGGTAGCTAGTTGGGACATCAAGTGATCAAGTCAAGTAGTCAATTGACTTGCAGTTGGTTGAGGTGCTGATGGCTGGTGCAAGTGGGTGGTTCACGAGCAAGCCACTATTTGGGTAGTGGGTGGTTATGCAAGGCAGTTATGGGCAGTTCTGGCCAATTGCATAACCACCAGATTGGCTCCAACTTTTGAATTTGGAAATTAAAAAATGTAACTGTAGTCTGAGTCTTTTAAAAGGGCTCCTTCATCCTTGAAACAGAGAGTGAGAGATTGGAATAGGGTTCTCTTAATGCTTGGGGTGTGAAGATTTGTACTCTAACTCAGGGGAAACAATTTTGTCTTGTAGAGTGAATTAATACAAGTTGGGAAAGGTTTCCTGTAAATCATTGGTGTCCCTGTTACTTTGATTTTACTCTGTTTTTTAAAAGGCTAGGAAGGAAGATTGGCTAAGGAAGGGTCCTTAGCATCGCACACTCGTGAAAAATTTAGTGTGATCTTCAGGAATGTGACATTTAGTATGGAACTGTCGAGCTTACCTTGCTATGATTGTTTGATGGCATGTGGTCTTCGACGTTTTTTATGCTTCATTAATATCATAATTGTTAATAATTGGCTCTAATGGTCCTTAGCCTAAAGATGAACAGTTCGTAGACAATTATTTGTTGGAGTTAATTCTTGTGCAACGTTTCCAAGTCTTTATTGCATGCAGTAAATCAGGATGTCACCCGCATGCCTCTCTGCACAGCTAGCGTCTAGACGACCATGGGGTCCCACACATAAGACCTTAGCAGCTCTTCCACCCATCTACACTTAGACCATTGAAGTTGTTTCTTGAAGGCATGTAGTAGCGTCTTGTTTGTTGCTACCACTTAGTCATTGCCATAAGCGCAGAATAAAGTAGAAGTTCTTTATGTTGAAGTCTTCGTAGAACTTCTTCACACAAATCGTGTCATATCATTAGTGACACGAGGGCCTAAGAGTGCTACACTAGTCGAATTTCCACTTCTTCAACGACTAAGTAGCCATTTGCAGCAACTTCGAACATAGATTGAACTTGCAACACTAAAGGAAAAATTTATGTGCGATATATAATTTTAAATTTTAGAACTTTTTTTTGGTGAAAGCATCTTACTCATCTCATTAAGGAAAATTGATATCACCTCAAACAATTTTTATTTAAAGTCATAGCATAGTATTGTGAACCTCTTCTAGAAATCATTTAGTTTCCAGACCATCAAGAAGTTGTACCAAGCATTTCAAAAATTGGGCAAAGAAAAGTGAAAACAGATGATGCTTACAAAACGAAAAGGGTACTAAGAAAAGAATAACCCACCTTTCCAAACCTAAATTCTGCAATTAGCATCCACTTTCACTTTGGTTGTGGTCAATGATCACACCTTGGGTAAGTCAAATAAATGGCCCTACCTTTGCCTTTGATGCCTAGTGCTATTCCGGTGGCATTAGCAGATCCTCAAGGGAGTTAACCCTTTATTATGAACAATTAAACCATAGAAAGTAATAGAGAAAGAAAAAAAAAAAGTAAAAGAGAAACCAAAATCTCTTATTTGATCTACTATAAAAAAAATTTATATATATAAAAAATCGAATATGGTAGAGATTATTTCAAAACTTACACATTTTCATTTTTTTTTAATAGAGAAAAAAGAGAAAAATAAATTTAGAGAATCATGCCAAAAAAATTATTAAGTATAAGCTACTCTTATTTTATTTTTCTTTCATTTTTTCTTTTCTTCTATTCTTCATTTCCATTTTCGTTCATTCTTATCTTTTCCGTTCCTACCAAGAAATAAGAACCAAATTTAGCATGAAATGATCACTTGCAAGACAAGTTCCAGTACACTCAAGTTTCCAAAGTTCAAATTGAAGTAAAAATGGAAGATAAAGATCTACCCTTCACTAATTTTCAGATCCCAGCTGCTTAATTTACTTAGATAGAGAGCGAAAGGTGCACTGCCAACTTCAGATTAGTTACTGTGAAGGCCAGACAGCGCATATATAAATGAATCTTGTACGAGGTTTAGCTGCTAAAATGCATCCATCTCACTAAATAATCTAGGACTTACATGTACGTAATTGCATAACTCATATATATGTGAAAACATGATATTAGGTATGTGCTAAAAAATATATAGTTTGTCACAAAACAAGAAGAGTACTAAAAAGGCAGAAGCATTCATAGTATTACATTACACTGCATGGTTTAGTATAAACCCATGAACCAGAAAACAAAAAATATATAAATAATGCTCACAAAACGTAACAGTACTGGGGAGAGGCAGCAGAGATGGATGCAGGAGAAGAGGAGCAAGATGAGTGTTTACAGTGCCCGTGATTTTACAATGTCAAGGCTCATTTCACTTGGATCCGTTGCTTGCAACTCGACTTGAATTCCATCCAATTCCCTCTTGAATCTATCCTTGGAGCTCGCATACAGCATCTTACTTCTCACCCTCGATGTATCCGGTGCCCTACAAATATCCATCCATTTTCATTCATTTATATATATATATGGAAGCATATTTGTTCATTCAAAGATGAATTGTACTACAAGTACATTACCATGCAATGAAGAAAATCTTGCTTTTCTGGCAGTTCTCATCAGTGGTAAAATCAAAATCAAAGACAGCATAGCGACATTCATTAGCAGGGAGAGAGGAGGTGAAAGCATCATAGCTTTCGTCTGGGCTTCCAAGCTTCTCAACCACCACCTGCTGAATCTTCTCCTCAATCTTGAATACAATGAACCTGTGGTTCCTCTTTGCTTTTAGCTCCAAGAACTTGAGCTTACACTCATCATTCACCGCCATTCCAGATGCCGAATTTGCCTATCCCATATTGTTTTCACAGGAAAAATCAAGGCATAAATCACAAAATTTTTGTTTTCCATGAAATGTGACATTAAATGATTGAATATCTATGGTTCCATTTTTCTTTTCTTCCCCTGATACAAACCATGATCTGTGAGGTAGCCTCACATTATAACATTACAAAATGGCATTTCTTGAAGGAATGCTCCCACATTAAATATAAGATTAAAACTAAAAAAAAACAGATTTTATTTATAAAAAAAATTGCATAATGTTCAAAGATTATGGATTTTGTTATCAATGAAATATTAATCTGTCTGTAGCTAACAAAATAATTGACCAAAAAAAAAAAAAAACACTCACCAATAGGAACAGGATGATGAATTCTTTGATATCATTGAAAAAAAAAAAACAAAAGAAAGGAAGAAATCTTAAAATCCCATCAGTCTACAACATTTGCTTGGTTGTAGATGCAATGAAATTCAATCAAAACATAATGACTCTGTTGAAACCAAATGTTTGATCATATATGCTTTGTTCTTCTTTATGGTTTTTAAGATAGTAGAACATGAAAATGAAAGCAAACATACCATGGTGTCCTCCAATTAGAGACAGGGAGCCCTTGTGAAAAGAGAAAGAGAAGAAAAGAAAAGGGAGAAATGGGAGTATAGGAGAGAAGAGGGAGATCCTTGATTATGGGGAAAACATGAAAGGCAGGCTTTTGAAGGAAGAGAAAATTGAGGAGAATAACAAAATTTTGAGGCTAGGAATTCTCTTGGCCAAGTTATATAATTTTAGGCCATTGTTGACTCCTCTTCTGTTTTCCTTTTTCTTTTCTTTTTTTTTTTTTTTTTTTTTCTGTTTTCCTCCTATTTTTCATGAAAATGACTTGATCTATCTAAATGGATTTTCACCTATATTACCTTTTAAAATGTATAAGTGATTAAATAGTTATGTTTTGCAATAACATTGGAAGGTAGAACTCCATTTTTACTTGGTTCTCATTACATAACTATAATTAGTAAGTAGAGCATAAGATTTCAAAACATGACTCTACAACATAAGATTTCGAAGAATAAAAGGTGTCATCAATGCCCTCAACTTGAAAGGAAGAGACATGGTAATTTGATCTAATTCAACATGTTCTAACCAGGGGTGTAAACGAAAATTGAAAAACCAATAAAAAAATTAACTTGATCATCTAAATCATACCAAAACATTAACTGCATTTTTGTGTTTTTCTTCCTTTTTTTTTTTTTTCTTTCAATCGATGCCTTTTTACACCTAGTTTTATCCACCCTTTACCCAATCATTTTGATAAACCAATCCAACCCAAACTTGGACTCATATTCAGTAACACCGGGAGAAGCTGCCAAACCAAATAGGGGAAAGAACATAGTTTTCCGGAAGAAAAAAAATTCTATGGCATATCCCAATCCAACATATTAATGTTGGCATGAAAAATAGACTGATTTCAAGTTCCAACATGGGGAGAACATTGCTCACAATCCACAAGAAACATTAAAGAAAGGGTTCCATCACCCTGGTTGGTGTCCAACTTGCCAAGAAAATGCAGGAGAAAAAAATGGAAAATTGGAAGTCCAGCAACAAATGCTGTGAAATCTAATTTCCAACACCTGATTATTTTAGCAATCCCCTTCTCTGTTCTTTACTAAGCATTCCAGTACACCTAATAGGTTGCAAGATAATCTGTCGAGAAATCACCACCCAGTAATAAAAACAAAACCAATTTGTGGTAACAACAAAAAAACAAAAAACCTCGATGTATAAGATTATCCAAAAAATTCTGGGTTCTGCATGTCATTCTAATGACATAAAGTCATTATCCTACAAAATTCACAACGTTAGGACCTTGCTTCTTTTTTGGTTTTACATGACAGTTTTTCGACTCAGGAGTTGGATGAACTTTTGCCTCAGAAGACTTCTCTTGATAGCCAGTATATGTGTCAGCTACCATAAAGTCATCATCAAGATCGTCTCCACTCACAAACTTGGTTACCTTTGGCCTCTCTTCATGTTCAATACCTGGGAACAAAATATCACATGAGAATTTAACATTAAATAGGAATGGAGGAAATTAAGAACATTAATTCATAAAAACTTGATGTGTTACCTCCAGCAATTGCAGCAACTGGACCATTGTTGCAGCCTTTGTTAGGACAATCTTTGGCCAAATGTGTAACCCCACCACATATTTTACAACAACCGCCCTGTACAAAAACCATATGAAAGATGTTAAGATCTCTGAGAGAGAAGCTGAGAAAAATGAAGGTTCAATAGGCACCAGCAAGGCTCAAAAACAGGAATCGGAGAGCATGTATGTTCTAAGAGAATTATTCCTACAATACAACTTTCACTGTTACAAAAAAGTCCAACATCAAATACCAAGAGTAAATATACCTTTGGATAGATCCCATGCGAATTTTTGGGGCAGTTCTTACTCAAATGTCCATGCTCATTACAAATAAAGCAACTGGCAAATTTTGTTCCCCCTGCATTACCAAAAGAAAAACATTCACAATTCAGGACAGGGTAGATGACGGTAAGCACAAATTTGAACCAAGTCATCAGACTCGCTCTATCCCGCATTATGTTGTGCATAAAAGATGATTTAACCCACACATTTTGGGCTTGTACTACATCAGATATATAAGGCCCAAGCTTATGACGGTTTGATTGAAGCCATGATATCAAAAATCAACTGGAAAACCTAGAATTTGATTCAGACGAGACAGTAATGCACATCCGGACAACCAAAACACAAAAGAATGAAAAACAAAAACTTATAGTTCCTTGTAATTTATGTAAAGCATCTTTCATATATTCAAATTTGAGTTGAGCCATGCATCCACTACTCAACCTGGCAAAAACCTAAATTCCAGCTACTTGAGCAGCTATATGAATCCCTTTTCACTATTTAACTCTATCTAGAGAAATAACCTTCACCAACCCCTTGAGCTCCTCATACAATTATGAAAACCAACCACATAATTAAAGGAAAAGCACAAGCCAGAAAGAAAAAGAAACAGCTCACAATATGAATTATAAACCAAAAAAGGGCAAAGACTTTCTAAAATCAGAGTAAATCATCTAGTAAACAATTTTGTATGTTAGCACAAGCATATCCTTCTAAATCAGAGTAGTGCAAGCAAAATTTTTCCCATTGCCAGTGAGAATAAATACATATGCATGCATGTGCACAAACTTACACACTGATGTTCTAATATTGATGCACAATCTAAATGGAAAATTTCCAATTATCTCCTGCCTCCACCATGCACACAAGCACAATATAAGATGCTTGGACCAGTCCATTTACCATATTCCTCCATATGATTGGAAGATCTCCAAAACAGTTTTGAGTGAAATTCCCATTCCAGTCAAATCAAATTATCAAATCCTGCCAACCTTTTGTCCAGGGAATTTAAAAGAAAGAATCAAGCAGTTGCTTCTCAGATGCATGCTATGCCTAGTCATGGCTTAAGTGCCCGGTAGCAGGGCACAGGTTATTTCCCTTAATTTTGGTCAATGATTGTTGCCCTGGAAGGGAACCTGCACTTCCAGACCAAACTGCAACTGAAGCTAATGCTAGTGAACAGCCAAGAAATGTTCCCCATAGGAAAAGATCAAGAGCAGTTATGCCCACCAAATCCAAGCATCTGCTAACTACACCCAGAGTTAATATAAAGTTTTGGATATACCCTTACAAAATGATGACAATGTTTTTATGCATCTGTTAAGTTTAGGGCTATGTCAAGGTAATTATCTCTTTCCAAACTATGACAGAAGCAAAAGCATAGATTCTATCCATGGTCACAATACTGTATTCAACCACTGTACAATATATCAAAAATGAATAAACATCCTTTACTATTTGTATCACATTTGGCATCTGGATGGTATAAACAAACTTTAGACTGTGTTTGTGTTATTAATGTTAGTATTTGCTCCGCAGAACATGATGAATAGTTTACTACCTAAAGTTTTTATAACCTTTTTGTAATTTTTTGAGTTCCTATCGTAAAGTCATGTCATACACATGATTCCTGAAGTCATTCCATATTTCCTCAATCCTTTGAATATTCATCCAAAAGTCCTAAATTCAAGTTCCTACAAAATGGCACCTTTGGTAATGGGGTGGGGAAAGCAGAATCCTATCTGAACTGAAATTAATAACATAGCTTTTACATGATCAAGATTTTACTGCACAATCTCTTCAAAATAGGAGCATCCTGATTCATGACTTACTTTAAAATCCTCATCTGACTTTTATCTCAAATCAACCCCAGTTATGATAAGATAAAGGATTTCTTTCCAGCTAGCTGCATCTCAATGAGATTCTCATGAGTCATGATCAATAAAGTTTTTTCAAGAAACACCAACTTTATCATGTGAATTGCTTAAATAAGAGAATAGCTATTAAAAGCACTAAAAGAACAAGCGCACAAGAGTACACAAGACGTATACAATAAGCGCCAAAAGGCAAAACAAAAAAGAGGGGAAAAAAAACTACTCCCTCCCTCAATAAGAACCCAACCAATCTACAAAATCAATTTGAGGCATAGATCCTTCATCTATGCACACCGTGAAATATTCCTTATATTGATTCATATATAAAAACCCATATAGGATTATTGACCAAATACACTTGAGTTTTAAATGAGATTGTGAAAACCCAGAAAATTGTTATTACTTCATTTAAATGATTTATTTTGGATTCCCCCTCAATTCCCAAATTCAACTCAGCGTACACTCAAGAATCTCTAAATTAACCCATATGGATTATAGCCATGAAGTACAATATTTTCTAATATGAGATTTAATTAAAGTTTTAAGCTTATTCATTCCCAAGGATGCTCAATTTTTAACCTAATCAATTTTCTAGAATAAGTCAAATAGTTCTTTCTAATTAGGTATAAACAATCTCATTGAGTAAAACATTATATAAACTTGTGTAACTATAAGACTCAAACAAATATTGTCCCATTAATACTCATATAACAACATAGCATGTTCAGATCAACTTAACTAGAAAATGCCTCGATCCCAACTACTTATGCAATGTCTAGTTCTTGAAAAATTTGAGGAAAAATGCAAGGAAAAGAAAAAAGAGCACCAAGACAACCAAACTACAACAAATTTCTTATTGAAGTTTCTCTAAAGTTAACAGTATCATCATTATTTAGATACATTGCCCAAAGCATAATCAAATTAACTACACTCCAAAATCAACTGAAATGGAAATTACCTTCTTGAAGAGGTTGGGGGCAATTAGCAAGTGAGTGCCCTGTTTCCCCACAGTTATAACACAATTTTTTATCCAACTTTTCCTCACCCTTATCAGGGCAGTTCTTGAGACTGTGTCCACGTTGTCGACAAAGCAAACATATCTGCAAACAAACAAGACCTCAACTGTCAATTAACTCCTCACTGAAAAATAAAATTTCCTATTACCAGAAGAATTTCAATGTTACTCATCTCTTCAAATAACAAGGCAAAATCTACATAACATTTAAGTATATGCCCATGTGATCATCTATCACTAAAGCATTACCAGGGAAAAACGCTCATCAACTTCAACTACAAGTCTCTTCTCATCCACTCAAATACTACTAAACCAAAACCAGAAACAGATATAATGTGTCCACATTGTTTGGCAATTGCAACATTTAATAAACAAAAACCAAGGGAACGAGATTCAGCTATTGACACATGTTTTCTTCGATTAAAAGAATGCCCAGAAGAAAAAAAAAATTCAAAAACAAATAGAATTGCAAAGAAAAATCAAACCTTGTGCCTTTCCCACTGAGCTTTCTCGGGGCAATGTTTGGCGATATGGTCTTTAGCTTTGCAGATGAAACAGCTCTCGCCAGGTTTCATGCCTGGAACTCTAAGTGGGTGTTTTCTAAGCTTTGATTTATCTGATTTCTCTGTGGACTTGGGTCCTTTCATCTCTGCTCTCTTGGGCTTCAAGTTGCTCTTCTTTTTCTTCTTCTTGGTTGGGTCTTTGGGGGCTGCTGGCTCGGCTTTTGGGAACAGTTCCGGGTGCGCCTCTTTGTAGACTTTGCGAGCAAGCCTTTGCCTTTGGCTCACCATCCTGGGTACAACGGCGGAAAGCGGCGGAGGGAAACGGCAAACGGGTTGAGGCTGTGAGGCTCTTCGTTGCAGGAGGGTTCAGAGAGGAGGGATTATCGGATACAATCGACTCCATCATAAGTTATAAATTTCGACGATTTTGTAGTCCGGAAAGTAAAAGAAAATATTTTTTAAATATCAAAAATCGATTAACTTAAACCTCTGTTTTTATTATTTTTATTTCTTAAAGACAGAAAATTCAAATATGTTTTTAATTATATTTTATAAAAATTAAGAATCTTGATAATTTTAATTTTGTTCCTTTTGGTAATTAATATAACAAGAAAATTTTTTAAATGTACCCCATGATTTTCTAATGATTTTTTAATTAAATTTTATTATTTTATTGGAAAAGAGCATAAATTAATAAAAATAAGAATAAAAAATAAAAAAATGAAATAAAAATATTAGTTTTCAAAAGAGCTGCCACGAAAAAAAAAAAAAAAATTCTCCTCCCTCCTCAAGTAGGAATGGCAATTTCGCGGGTTTCCCGGGTCACCCGCCCCTATTGGGACGGGTATAGGAACATGGCAATCGGGGATGGGCCGGGTTCAAGCTTTTTTTAAAAACCCGAATCGGGTTCGGGGCGGGGTCGGGTGTAGTTATAATTTGACCCGCCCCGCCCCGCCCCGAATATGAAATTACTACTTTACCCCCCACTTGTAAATATTAGCTTCCTCTCCTCATTTTAGGTCTTCTTCTCTCAGTTCTCGTTCCTGTCGATGCTAGGGTTTTTCCTCCCACTCAATGGAGAAATCCATCAGATAATCCATTCGAAAATCCATTTCCTCTCGATTCATCCTTGTTTATCCCATATTCACAAGAAATCAAGAATCACAACTATTATCTTCACGTATCTACAGACTGGTAAGATTTTTTGTTGATTTTTTGGTTGAATGATGCCTTGATTTGGTGTTGTATTCCGTTTCTAATTCGGGAAAGAGATACAAGATTTAGGATTTTTCCATTTCCAGTTTCAGATTTTTGAAGGATTTTTTTTTTTCTATTAGTTTTCGGGTTGCTATTTAGGGTTTTGAATCCGTTTCTTGCGAATCTTAATAGGGGCTAAGCAGATCTTATCGTCAAATGCTTCCACTCCCTTCATATTAAGAAACGGATCTTATCGTCAAATTTTTCTAGGGTTTCATATTAACAGCAGAATAACGAAGTACGTAAGTATCCCTAAATACCAAATATGTAGTTATTCATTGAAGTTCTTAGCTTAACTCTTTTGGGCATCTAGTTGTGAACAAAACTAGAGCATCCAAAATTTTGAAGCTATGATATGATATGTCATGACATGGATGAAAGCATTGGGTGGTTGTTTCGGAAGGATAAAAATTTCTGCATATTTGGGACACTGTGAGTACTAACACTACTGATAAAATGAGATATTGATTATTTACAATATTGAATTAGGCTTTTTACAAACGTCCTTGAAGGAAAGTGTTATGAGTACTAGTAAAGATTGAATTGTTAGAAAGTATCAAACTGGCATTTGATTGCTTGAAATTACGTGGTCATCCTGGGTCCTGAACTATTGAGTTTTATAAGACTTACCATCTGATGTTGTAATACAAGTCCTTCTGTTGGAATTGGAACTCCGATTTTATGCAATTTTTTATACGTACCCTTCCCTTTTGATAGTCACAAATTTCATCCATGTAGAATTAATTTAGTTGAATCTTTATCCCTGAATGAATCCATTTTTTAGGGTGAGTAGATTATAATGTATAGAACAATGTCACCAAAATAAACAAAGAACAATACTTGGAACTAACAAGTGAAAAAGGTTTTTACCTGCCTCATGTCAAGAAATAAATATGACAAACGAAAATCATAAATAATGTATGAGCCAAAAAACGGGGTATGGAAAATTGGGGATGTCTCCCTATCATTGAATCATAATGCTTGGATAAAGATGCATTTAACAAAGTTAAGAAGAGATATACTTGTCACTGGAGCATTTATACACTCTAATGAGACATTCTGATCATTACAAGCATTTGATGACAAAGTGTCTGTTTGACTACACTTCTTGTTTTTTGTTTTTAAAATCAGAAAGTTTTATATAGAAATAAAACATCTTGTACAAAAAATATAGATTATACACTCTAATGAGACTTCTTGATCATTACATGCATTTGATTACAAAGTGTCTGATCACTCTAATGAGACATCTTGATCATTACATGCATTTGATTAAAAGTGTCCGTTTGTTACACTTGTTGTTTTTTGTTTTTAAAATCAGAAACTTTTATATAGAAATAAAACATCTTGTACAAAAAGTATAGATTTTTCTTTTATTTTTAAAAATCATTTTCAAATAATTAAACAGTTTTTAAAAGTATTACTTTTTCAATGTAAGTCTCTAAGTGTTTTTGTATTTTATATAAAAGTTACCACTATTTTCTGATTTCAAAAACAGAAAACGGGAAGTTTATCTAAACAAGCACAAAGTTGATTTGTTTTGTTATATTTATAAAGTTCATTTGGATATTGGGACTTTCTTAACAGAAAGTGGCAGATAAGGACTTCAGATTTAGTGCTTAGCCATGCCAAATTCTCATGAATTTCAATAGTTGGGTCAATATGTATATATATATATATATATATATATATATATATATATATATACACATATTTTACTTGCACTTTATAATAATTGGGATGAGATTTGAAGTCTCTCTTTTTTCAAAAATACCATAATCGTTTAGGCGCTATGAGAATTCAATTGATCCTTGCATTATTCCCTTGCTTCTTTTTCACCAGGATTACTTATCCAGCACCAAATGGTTGTTTAATTTGCATATCAGTTCTTTATCATGTGAAGTATGAGGTTGTGAATGTGCAATTGGACATTTTTTATGTTCTCTACAGGCAAATTTATTTTCTACTGGTTATATGAAAGTTTAATTTTGTTTGACTCTAGAAATGCATTGAGGAATTCTGCTTTCTTGTTGCTTCCATATTATGATAGCACAAAAACTTAGGTGGATATAAAGGAAGAGATAATCCTGAAAAATTAGAATTTATTTGCATGGCCTCATGATAATTTGTATAATGATTCTTGGAATGTTAGTTATCTCAAAGTACGCTCCAAAAGTTTTATATCATGCAAAACATAAAAGGAACCAAATCTATGTGCATTTTTATGCAATTTTGAATTTTAAAGCTCTCACTGATCTACTTTTGTAACAGTGACTAATTTATATTCAACCAGTCCATATTTGATTTTTCCAAGATCATAGCCACACCTTCTGGAACATGGACTAGGGCATTGCAACTGTTCAAAGAAACTTTATTCTACCTACTCAACTACTAAACCACTCAAACTATTCTCCAAATACTCGTGACTTAAAATGAGGGGGAAAAAATTCAAGTGATGTCATTGAAGGAAAAGGAAAGAAAGAACATGAAACAAACTGGATACTTCTTGGCAAAAAAGATAAGATTCTCCAATGATATAAATCCGCCACCCCTAAAATGTGTTTGACCAAATTTACATTAATACACATGAACATGAGAGAAGTCTGTAAATACCATATGTTTATATATAGTCCTCTACCCACCTAAAATCTGTCGAAGGATCAGTACCTTGCCAACCCATCTCATTCCAGGGCTCTGACTTAAGAGAGGGGAGCTCCCTACCAGGATAAGCTAAGCTCCAGAGTTCTCTAAGTGCATCCTGCAAACCAATTGATAAATTCATTAAACTTGAGAATAGGGAAAAAGAATCCTGTTTTCTCTAACTAGTGCTTCTTTTCCCTCTGAACATCTACTATGCATTCCATCAATGAACCCATTTCTAGTGCGTATCACACTAAGATACAATCTAATGACACTAATATTCATGTACTTTTTACTAGTAACTATTACAAATGAGTCATTTGCCCTTGTTTAATTTTTATGAAATTGCCACTTTTGCTTCCATGTTAAATCCTATTCAATATTTTTCAACTGTATGTGTTTTGTGCTAGTGGTCTCCATATTGTGCCATTCAATATAGAATAATTCTTCCCTAAAATTCTTTTGTCTTTAGAGAATTTGATTTGCAAATTTTGTCCGTTAATAGTTTTGATATTGGTTAAATATTCCTAATTTCAAGGTTTTGTTTTGTTTTCTGGTTATTACTTTTTAGAATATTCTTTGTTTGCTTTTGTTTGCTTTGTTTTTTGTTTTTTTTTTTTTATTTTCTTATTATTTTCTTCTCACTTGCTGTGGGCTGTCCATATAAACTGCATGTGTCTTTCGGTTGCACTGCCCTCGATGCTTTTCTATTACATTTATTTTCCTATTAATGGAAACTATGTTGACATCTTGCAATTCTTGGAGGTTAACCTAAATACAATCTTACCTTTTAAACCCTAGCTTCAAGCCCTATCCAAGCTTTAGGTTATTAATTTAGGTTTGAATGTTTTACTTATAGACTTTATTTTATATTAAGAAAAATGACATCAGAAGAAGGGGAAAACTTTTCCATGCCAAGTGTGGGTTCAACTCCAATTACAGGTAGTACTTCAACTACTGATGGAACCTTGGTATCTAATAGAAGAAAGTTGACTTCGGTTGTTTGGAATGATTTTGATAAAATCATAAAAGATGGACAAGATTATGCTATTTGTAAGCACTGTAAGGGAAAGCTTAAGGCCGATAGCAAGAATGGGACAAAACACTTACATGTACACATAGATAGGTGCATGAAATGAAGAAATGTTGATATTAGGCAACAATTATTGGCAGTAGAGAGAAAAGGTCATGGAAAAGTTCAAATTGGTGGTTTTACCTTTGATCAAGAAATCACAAGAGAGAAGCTTGCACGTGCAATTATATTGCATGAGTACCCACTTTCAATCGTTGACCATGTGGGGTTTAGAGAATTTGCTACTAGTCTCTAACCCTTGTTTAAGATGGTTTCCCGCAATACGATTAAGGGTGATATAATGAAGATTTATGAGGTTGAGAAAGATAAGATGATTAGCTACTTAGAGAAACTTCAAAGTAGAGTTGCTATCACAACTGATATGTGGACATCAAATCAAAAGAAATGTTACATGGCTATCACTGTACATTATATTGATGAGTCTTGGTTACTACACCATCATATTGTAAGGTTAGTTATGTTATTTTTTTTTTAACTTCCAAAGTGTTTTTTTATTTGATCCTTTAATGATATTGTTTGTGTTAATGATATTTTTTATTCTTAATTTAGGTTTGTTTATGTGCCTCCTCCACACACAAAAGAAGTTCTTTCAGATGTATTAATGGATTTCTTGTTGGATTGGAATATAGATAGAAAAGTTTCTACAGTCACTGTGGATAATTGCTCAAGTAATGACGGAATGATCAATATCTTGGTGGAGAAATTATCTTTGAGCGATTCACTATTATTGAATGGAAAATTTTTCCACATGCGATGTGCGGCACATGTGTTGAACTTAATTGTTAAGGAAGGTTTGGATGTCATTGAAAAAAATTCGTGAAAGTGTTGCATATTGGTTAGCAACCCCATCAAGAATGGAAAAGTTTGAAGATGCAGCTCGCCAATTGCGTATTCCATGCAATAAGAAGTTAAGTCTTGATTGTAAGACACGATGGAATTCCACATACTTGATGTTATCAATTGCTATAACATATAAAGATGTGTTCCCACGTTTGAAGCAACGTGAAAAATACTACATGGTTGTGCCATCAGAGGAAGAATGGAATATGGTAAAGGAAATATGTGGAAGATTGAAATTGTTTTACAACATAACAGAGTTGTTCTCAGGATGAAATTATCCTACTGTAAATACTTTCTTCGTCAAAGTGTGCGAAATCAAAGAGGCATTGTATGATTGGTTGATATGCTCAAATGATGTTGTGAAAACGATGGCATCAAGTATGCTGCAAAAGTTTGACAAGTATTGGAGTGGGTGTCATATTATGATGGCAATAGCAGCTATATTTGACCCAAGATACAAAATAAAGATTTTAGAGTTTTACTTTCCACTAATGTATGGGTCTGAAGCTTCAAATGAGATAGAAAAAATCCGTGGAATGTGTTATGAGTTGCTTTCTAAGTATCAATCAAAGTCTAATTTGGGGCAAAAAACTTCATCCTATGGTACTTCATTAGGTTCAACTCTTTTGGAGTTAAACTATGATGAACAAGATCCTCTTTCAAAGTTTGACTTATTTGTTCATAGTACCACCAGAGAAAGTCATACGAAGTCAGAGTTAGATTATTACTTAGAGGAGTCTATTCTGCCAAGGAATTCAAATTTTGATGTTTTAAGTTGGTGGAAGACAAATGGTATAAAGTATCCGACTTTGCAGATGATTGTTCGTGATATCTATGCTATTCCGGTATCTACAGTTGCATCTGAGTCAGCCTTTAGCATGGGTGGTAGGGTGGTATCAAAACATCGCAGTAGGCTTCATCCAGATACTTTGGAGGCCTTAATGTGTGCTCAAAGTTGGTTATGGAAGGAAAAAGAAGGTAACCAATTTACATAATTATCAATTTTATGAATTGTTTTTTATTAAAATATTTAGTAAAATTTTCTAATATTTTTTTTTGGTGTTTTTTTTTTACTAGGTGATTCATCAATTCATGACTCACAGCCCCAACTCACAATGATGGATGAAAATGATGATTTACTTGTGCTTTAGATTTTTTTACTTAAGATGATGTTAGAGACATTTTTTCTTTCTTTTTTGCTAACAATTTCTTTGTAATGTCTTTTTTTTTTTTCAATGTTGTTAAGCTTATGGATATATTTTAATTTTGGATATTATATTTTGGCATGTCTTCTATGATGTTAATTACCATGGTTGTAACTAAGAACCACATTCTTTACAATCAAGTTCAAGACTTGCAAGGTAGAGTCCTTGTAAGGAAATGTGGGTGCAGGAACATATGCTAATTGAAGCCAACAATGCGTTGAAAATGAATGTACAAATTCTCAAATGAACCTGGTCTTTTATTTTAGATTAACATCCTGTGTTATAGGAAGTGGGTCTGGTCAACCTAGTCCAAAGGCCATTAACAGGCCTTCTAAGTCCAGCTTGGTTAAAGGGGATTTAGGAATTCTGAGCTATTTTATTTTTCTTATTTTCTATGAAGCCTTTTTGTATGATGTATTTATGTTGGTTTCTAATTGCCTAAAACAGAGTTGGACTTGATATTCCAACCATTGAAGTTTGGTTTGAGCATATAATAGTGGATGCAGAAGCATATATAGGAGACAGAGCACTACCTATAGTATTCAATTTCTCTGCTAATATGTTAGAGGTAATTGATTTTCAGATTATATTAATTTATGTATGTATACCTTATGCTCTAACATTTTAAGTTGCAAACAATCTCATGCTATGATTTTTCATTCATCCACCTATCATTTTTTTCTCTTATCATGTCCATATATTGCATATACTGTCAATGCATTGAAGAAAAGGAAGTGCATTCTGTATATACTTATGTTGTGACCACATTTTATGTCTCAATCACTGCATGCTATACACCTGTGTGGGAAAAGTGGTGGAAGAACCCTGAAAATGTGGATTTGTACCGGTTTATGGGCAAGGATAATGTGTCATTTCACAATGTAAGAGTTCATCTCCTATGCCTGAATAAACAGTTCATTATTTCTTTTTATTGTAACTGCAGTCACTTTGTATTCATGAGATGATAGTGCGAGCTTTTAAGCACATTTTGCAGGCAATAATAGCTGCTGTTGTTAATCCTGAGAAATTGGCTATGTCAATAGGTGTTGCACTGAATCTGATGCTTGGGGTTCCTGGAAATAGAGAATTAAATCAGCCATGCAATGCTCATTCCCTTGTGTGGAGATGGTTGGAGGTATTCTTCAAGAAACGATATGAATGGGATTTTAGCACATTAAACTAAAAAGATGTGCAGAAATTTGCAGTTCTACGGGGATTATGTCATAAGGTATTTTGGAATTGGCCTATGTGTTCCAAAACTTTGAGCATGCCCCACATTCTTTTATATTGGATATGTGGGTTTTGTAGTTTTATGATTTTAAACATTATATCATGGGTTATTTATATAAATTTGAAGAATGTTTCAGTTGTGTTGAGAGAATGGAAAAAGAATTAAGAACTTACTTAGGATATTTATATCATGGATGGGCAACAATTATATATATATTCTTAAAAGCAAAATTAATTTCTTTTCTAGTTTAGGGAAAATCCTATCAGGAAATGAAATATATTAAAACAAATATTTGTAATGCTTAGGAAAAACTCATGGATAACAGGTCTTCTTGCTCACAGTGGAAATGAGGGCTGACGATTCTGCCTTTTTCTTTTTCAGGTGGGAATTGAGCTAGTTCCAAGGGATTTTGATATGGATTCTCCATACCCTTTCCAAAAACTTGACGTTATTAGCTTGGTACCAGTGCATAAGGTGATGAACAAACTATGCTATTTGATAGAAGAATAGAACACATTGTTTCTTATCTTGCCTTACAAATAATTAAACCATTCAATAATCTGGATTTAATTGCATTTCTTTTTCTTTTCAGCAAGCAGCATGCTCATCTGCAGATGGACGACAACTTCTAGAATCATAAAAACAACTATAGATAAGGGAAAACTTGAAGATGCAGTCAGCTATGGGACAAAGGTATTTGATTTAAAAGTCCATCGGTTTGTCATTTCTATATGTAAACTACCAATCAGGTGCAGCAGAAAAATCTTTCTTTGCCTGTTCATTGGTAAATTAATATGCTACCTTAGTTCTAAAAGTTAGAATATACCATGAAAAGTAAGAAATACTTACACATTTGAGGAATGAAAGGGGTTGAATGTACTCCTTACAACATGTGATAGGACAGAAAAGTTCACATGTTACCATGTTGATAATAATATACTGCACCTGCACATAAGGACACAGCTTGCTCTCTCTTGCTCTCAACTTCTGTCCATGGTCAAGTTTGAGATGAAGCTGTTCTGACTTATGTATATATTTTTTTACAAAGACCTTGCTTTGTCATCTCTGGTTTCTGTCTTGGGAGAAAAGATCTTAAATTTATGATACTTGTCTCATAGAATCAACAATACTATAAAAGTTAAAAGAAAAACCATCTATATGCTCCTGAAAAATGCAAGCTCACATTATCAGGCCATGACATGATACATAATTTTTTTTTTCAAAATTTATTGATTATAATATTAAAAATATGCCAAAATACCGGGATAAACTAATAGACAGTTCTCAGGGAAAGAATCATGAGTCCATGTTTTTCCTTGATCCTACAAAGTGGGCTATTGGGTTTCTGTGTTAGAGACAAAATGCTAAAATCTTACTGAATATCTGTGTGTGTAAATATGTATATTAGTGATATATAAACACACACGAACTGGCTCATTTTTTTGAGTTTATCCGGCTATTCATTTTCTCAAAACCAAAAAATAAATTATCTGAGTAATAATCCTATAACCTGCTTGAACTGGTGAAATGTCTAAGTCACCAGTTACTTCTCCTGTCACTCTTTTCATCATGATTATTAAGACCAAAAAGTATATCGAATCCCTTTTTGTTTGAATAGAATGTTGTCTTTTGCATCACACCTTCGATTTATCCCATGTAGCCCTTTATTTCAGTCAAGAATTTCAGCAAATAGCCCCACTGTTTATGGATAAAAAGGACAGGCCAATTCTTTATTATATATCTTATAATTGCATGTTTCTTGTGTATCTTGTTGGGTTATAGAATTTGTTGCGCTGAGATTGCTTTTTTACTTGATTGGTTCATCAAACTAAAAACCTGGATAGAACCTTCTCAATATGCTATATAAATTAAGCCTACTTTTTAGTGTTGGCTTGTATTTTTATCCTCAGTTGGATCTACCTATCTGCCTGATTACCACCCTATTACAAGTAACTTCACTTAGATTGCAATCTTAGAGACTATAAAGAATTCTGTGTAGATGTGTGCCAACTACTGTTCTTCTGAACTGGGGAATTTGTAATCCTACCATAGGTTGTAAGTTTTGGGTCTGTAAAACTGATTAGTTTATTACCAAATTATCTATGCATTTTGCTGATGTAAGTGTACTGTTTCTCTTCATGTTTATTATGATTGTTCAAGGTTGTAACAATGAATTCCTCTTGTTTATATGCAGGACCTTTGAACAAGGCTCTTCTGGTACGTATAACTTGCATTGAAAGCTCTCTTAGATATTCATAGTTTTTCATCCACCTATTTCTCACATACTAAAGTAGAGATACTTCATATTGTTCTTCTGAGGTCAATCATTGTTGGGCCTACCTTTTCATTTGTACATGGGGGACCACAAACCTGCATTGTTCATTCATTGGTGAGAATACTTGCAGGAGACTAAGTGAATCTTCTGATCTTTAAGTTGTAATGGTAGTGTTTGAAAATAAGCATTAGTTGTCCAATGACAATTTTTTATTGGTTCATATACCTTTTATAGGAGTTTGAAGTGTCTTTATTTCACTGGGTCTTCATTAATCTCCAACTGCATGAAGTTTGAAAAATCTTTATTTCACTGGGTCTTCATTTCTCACTTGTTCTTAGATGCAATTTTCCTTCTTTCTTTCTTCTTGGGCCTTGCTTATTACTAGGAATCACTTATGTTCGAGTGCTTGTAGTGCTAAAAGATAAAACTTATGCTTTTATCATGTATTCACATTGTGTATGCCTACCTCAGATTGGTGACATGAAGAGACTAATTTCTCTACAACTATTGAAAAATTGTAGTGTCCTTATCTAGTTTTGGAAAACACCATATATAGGAACTTAATGTGTATGCATGTGTAGATGGCTTAAAATTGGGTGGATGCTTTCTTGTTGTAACTTCAAAATTTCATGCAAAAGTAAAAAATAAAAAAGGATACATGAAGATGAAGAAATTGAAAATACCATAGATGAGAATAACTTGGATAAGGCATGTGATCCTTGAGTCTTGCTTAGGAGTGATTACCTAAATCAATGTATGGTTATTTTCTAACAAATATATTATTTTCTTCAACAATTTGGAAGAGCTACTGTAATAGATAAAATTGAGAAAGAAATCCCCTCTGGAATTCTATTGAACATCTACTTGTAAACACATTAACATTGTCTATGGTAGTCCAAGCCTGTAGCATTGGAGGTTGCTATCTTCAGTATGTTGATTTTGTAAATGTGTTCCTCTCAAAAGTGGTCTCCTTGATGTGTGGACTCTACCTTTGTTAAAACCAAGATCTTTTAGTTGCTATTGTCTTTTGGTTTAAATTATCACAATTCACAACCAATTATATTGTTAATTTCCAGGCAAGATTATCTATGCAATAAATGTAAGAGACTAGGGCATTTTGCCATAGATTGCCCAAATGTGACTGTATGCAACAACTGTGGCCTTCCTGGGTAAGATGAATTCCTCCCCTTCTAGTTTCTCTAGAACATTTCATGTTTTATGAGAGAATAATTTCTAGAATTAAAATATGTCAATACTTGGTTGATGTATCATGTATGGTGGTTCCTCAGGATAGTTTAAACCCTGATTCACCCACCAAACTGATTTCTGGCAAAAACCTGATTTAATATGTTCTCCTTTGTAGCCACATAGCTGCTGAGTGTAACTCAACAACCATTTGTTGGAACTGTAAAGAGTCTGGACATCTTGCAAGCCAATGTCCTAATGATCCAGTGTGCCATATGTGTGGCAAAATGGGTCACCTGGCTCGGGATTGCTCATGCCCAGGTCTACCTGCTCATGATGCGAGACTCTGCAACAACTGCTACAAGCCAGGCTAGGTCTACCTGCTCATGTTTAACCGTGTTGTGCATGGGTATTGACCAGCCACTTATAGGAATCTTTCATGGGAACTAGATAACTGAGGAACCCAAAAGAAACTAATGTTGGTGCATAATTCAAATATGACTCAGCAGTATCTCAGCAGATCATTTCCAGCATCAGAAAGTCCAGAATGAGACTGCGGATTATCAACCCTTCCACGGAATTAATTATAAGCTATTGACTGTTAGATATAGATAGAGTCATATACATGAGAAAGTAGTCACACAGCAGCTAAACTCTCCGAGTTTTGAATGATGAAGGACACCATTGTTCTGTATCCTTCTTCAGGTATAAGCCACCTTGTTCCCATGGTAGAGCTTGGACAACTCCTACTCACTCACAACCCTTCCTTCTCCATCACCGTCCTCATTGCCACACTACCTTCCGACACAGCCTCCACCGCCTCATACATCGCAGCCGTGGCTGCCACTACCACGTCCGTCAACTTCCACCTCCTCCCCACTGTTTCTTTTCCCAAGCCGTCTGGCTTTCCAGCTCTATTCTTTGAATTTATGACCCTAAACAACAATAATCTCCGTCAAACCCTAGAGTCCATGTCCCAGACCTCAAGTATTAAAGCCTTCATCATTGACTTCTTCTGCAATACCTCTTATGAAATTTCTGCAAATCTTAACATCCCTACTTACTATTTCTATACTTCAGGGGCAAATGGGCTTGCGTTGTTCCTTTACCTCTCCACCATTGATAGAAACATTACAAAAAGCTTGAAAGATGATCTCAACATCCATATCCATGTCCCGGGAACACCATCCTTTGTAGCTTCTGATATGCCCTTGGCGTTGCTTGATCGCAGTACTAAAGTCTATCAATACTTCCTTGACACTGCAAACCAGATGGCTAAATCGTCTGGAATCATCATAAACACGTTTAAATTGCTCGAACCAAGAGCTATCAAAGCGATATCAGAGGGTTTCTGCGTTCCGGATGCACCCACTCCTCCAATTTTCTGCATTGGCCCGTTGGTCTCAAGCACCAAGCGACCTGGCGGTGGTGGTGATGAAGATGAGTGCCTGAGCTGGCTCAATACGCAGCCGAGCCGAAGCGTGGTGTTTCTTAGTTTTGGAAGCATGGGGTTGTTCTCGTCCGAGCAATTGAAGGAAATTGCAATTGGGCTTGAAAGAAGTGGGGTGAGGTTCTTGTGGTGGTGCGGATGGAGGAGAGCAAAGGAGAAACACCTCAGGCAAGCTTGGACTCATGCTTGCCAAAAGGGTTCTTAGAGAGAACAAAGGATAGAGGTTATCTGGTGAATTCTTGGGCACCGCAGGTGGCGGTGCTGAGTCATGACTCAATTGGCGGGTTTGTGACTCACTGTGGGTAGAATTCGATTCTGGAGTCTATATGTGCTGGAGTGCCTATGGTGGCATGGCCTCTGTACGCAGAGCAAAAGTTTAACAGGGTAATTTTGGTGGAGGAATTCAAGGTAGCTTTGCCAGTGAATCAATCTGAAAACGAGTTTGTGAGTGCAACTGAGTTGGAGAACCGATTGACCGAGTTGATGAATTCCGAGAAAGGAAGGGCTTTGAGAGACCGAGTTACAGCCATGAGAGAGGATGCTAAGGCGGCCATGAGAGAGGGCGGATCATATCGGGTTGAATTGTCCAAGTTAGTTGAGTCATTTAAACGAGCTCCACTGAGTTGAAACCTTTCACTCAGTTATATGATACCCTTAGTAATGCATAATAATGTTTTTTGTTCTCATCCACGTCAGAATAAGTTCATGTTTAATAATCTTATTGTGAAAGTAAAACAACCAACAAAGAAATTTCAAAGCTAGCTCAAGTAACACAAGCGAAAGTACTCAACTATGATTTCTAGTGTGAAAATGACAATTTTGTCTTTGTCACAAGACATTGGGATTTTGTGGATAAGCTGAACCACAAGAATAATGAAACTCTAGCACAAAAAGAACAACTAAAAGAATATAGATCGAAAAATCGATGCAAAAGAAGCAAACATGCAGATTAAAAAACAATTAGAAAGCTAGATGTGCAGAAGAAAAAGGTGAAGTGAACATGTTTTATGTTTGCCAAAGTGTTTCTAAGCATAAAAATGATGTATGGTCCCTTAACAATGGCTGCACAAATCACATAACTAGCGACAAATTAAAATATTTTTCTTTAGATGGACATTACCATTAACTAACAAGTAAAAATGCGTAATAGTGAGACAGTGCAAGTGAAGGGTAAGGCACAATTAGAGTACAAACTCAACTTTCAAGATAATGAGTGCATCATCTATGATAAAGGTAAAGGAATGTTAAGGAGTATAGTAAAGAAAATTAAGATGGAGAAAAATAGAAGTTTACCCATTAATTGTTTTCAGATGCGTAAAAGATGCGACATTAAAATTTAGAAGTTATTGATGAATCTTGGTAATAGCATCAAAAGCTTAGGCATTTGAATTCCCATAATCTCAAGCTACTTAATTTGCCAAAAGAATATGGTGGAAGGAATAACCAGTCAGATTGAAGAGAAAAATGATGTGATGGATGTGCTCTTAGGAAGCATCACAAACAATCATTTCCAGAAGGAATTGCTTGGAGAACAAAGAAAGCTCTTGAGTTAATACACACTGAATGTCCACACCCATTTAAAGGCAATAATAGGTATTTCATTTTGTTCATTGATGGCTTTACAAGGATGACTAAGGTGTTTTCATGAAACAAAAATATGAAGTGTTCATCATTTTTAAGAAGTTTAAAAGCTTGGTTAAGATACAAAGTGGCTAGCACATAAAGAACTTGAGAAGTGATAGAAGAAAAAAAATATATATATTTCTAGGCAATTTGAAAAGTTTTCTAAGGATGAAAGCGTTGAGAGATAGCTCTCCGTTCTGTATACTCCTCAACAAAATGGAGTATCAGAAAGGAAAAATCAAACTATGATATGCAAGTGGCAAAAGCAATATAGCATGAAAAGGAATTACGTAAGTTGTTTTTGGTTGAGGTTGTCAATACAATTGACCTTTCAAAAACTCAATACAATATTAGTATTAATTAATAAAACTCAATTCCAAAAACTCCTTTGAAGGTATGGAAGCTCAAGTCCAAGTAATCCTTTAATTACAATTCAAGCAAGGAATGACTATTTTCACCAACTAATTTGAACATGGAACAGGATATCTCAGAATCTGGGAGGCATGGATCGTTGAAGTGGAGCTTAACAACTTTATCAGCAATGTATGGCAGCTGACTCCTGTCCATCCACAGCAGTTTTCTTCATCAGAGCACAATGAGAGCCGGCTTGCAGGATAGTAAGAGCTTATTTGAAACGCATTAGAAGGGCTTGTTTCTCCTTCTCGTTGCAAACCAAGTTGTTTGCTCTACATGACCTTGAGATGATTGAGGAGAGAAAACAAAGCAAGGAAAAACAGAATGATTGCTGTAGATTTTCTCATGGTTTCTCAATTACCAACTAGGAGGGTTCAAAGAACAGGATAAAAAAAAAAAGGTTTGAGCTAGCCAGGCACAAATGTATGGATTTATGATTCCTTATGGCTGCCCAAGTGTATTTAATTAGAGTTTTTTTTTCATGGATAAAGGATCTGCTCCTATTGGGTTAATTCATCTCATCATGTTGGAAGTCAATGGATTTGAAAAATGAATCACCTTGCCCTGCCTTGAAGTTGTGGGAATCCAGGTGGTTGCAAAAAATGTGAAAGAGACTTGTAGGAGAGTCTTGACTGCCATCCAAATGGGTGGACTTTGGTCAACTGATAAACACATCCGGACATCGGTAATTCTGGAATGTGTCCATGACATAATTGTGAAAAAAGATATATGTTCTTCTTGGCTTGCAAAATTTTGAATTACATGCTCAAAGAGATCAATGAAGTTAAGACAACTGGCCTGAAAGTCTAGACTACGATCTGAATACATGGACTTAGTCCATTGATGATGAACACATCGATCCAGAAACTTTCAAGACTTGTGACATCTCACTTGACTTCAGTAATTTGATATTTGAAAGAGATTTTTCTTAGACTTGCAAAGCTTCCGGTCCTCCCAAGTTCCAATTGTATGAACAGTTCGATGGTCGCGGGCCTGTGGCATCAGGCACCTCAAACCTCAATAATTCTATAACTCACTGTGAGACACCACAGTAGACTAACATGGTTTCATGATCAGCAGTCAGACATTCCTCCAGTTACTGGCTCTTTTATTAATTGAAAATTGGTGTCAAATAAAATAGCTGAAATGACTGAAAATTACATCCACAAAAACATATGAATCTTCAATTCATTATGATATAACAACAATCAGCAACACCTATTTTTATGACATAACAGCAAATGACATAGTAGAAAGTATACTATAAAGAACAGCATTAACGAGTTGATAATTACTACAATTCCAAACACTACACACTTGAGAACTGATCTTTGGCTATGCCACAAAAGTTGGAGACATGTTGCCCTTATGAGGTCATTTGTGCCCTGAAAAATATTCAAAACAAGGATATGAACTAATAGATCTGTTAACCAGGAATTTAAACCATATGGTAATAGCAGTGTTCAAGGTTTGGAATGGGAAGTTCTTTTCTTCAACCTTCTCCTCTATTTTTCTTTTTTCAAATTTCATAGATGTTGATGTACTAACATATAACTGATAAACTATTTAATAAGATGTATTTTAGAAGTATTCGGAACACTTTATTATGATAAGAAATAACCAAGTTGAAAAGTGCTAAGAAGGCAATCCACCTGGAATGTTTTCCTCAAGTCTCTTAATTACGATCCACCACCTTCCCTTTCCTCCCTTCTCTCTTGGCTGCAACCCCTTAAACATCTCGAACCTATCAAAACCAAATCCCATGTCATTTGAGACAAATAAGAAGAGAGAAATCTACGTCTGTGATTAAAGAAGATGATGCATTTCACTTACCAAAATGGTGTCCTCTCAAATGATTGCGCAACCAGTTCATCTTCAGCACGGTAGCCACATAGAGCTTGTCTCTCGTGTCATCAAGAAACCTGAAATAAGCATGCCTCCATGTCCTTTTGAATAAGAGAGCACCACAGACTCCCCAAAAGCTCAGGATGAATCCAGTAGCCATACCAATATAAAACCATGGCAGTTCAAAGTCTTCTCTGCTTTCTTCAATGTGGTTCACACCTTGAAAATCTTCCTTCTTTGTGCAGTTTTTTGTAAGAGGAACTCCACAAAGTTCATCATTGCCAATGAAGCTAAGTGCATCAAAGCTATGAAGATGAGTGCTTGAAGGTATTGTTCCTGATAAATTGTTGTAAGACAGGTCCAAATGATCAAGGAATGATAAATTTGTCATGCTTTCAGGAATTGCACCTGAAAGATGGTTTCTTGACAAATCCAAAGATTCCAAGGTTTCCATGCTCCCAACTTTCTCTGGTATCCTTCCAATTAAATGATTTCGAGACAAGTTCAAAAACCGCAATCCTGAGAGACTCGAGATTTCAGCAGGGATTGATCCTGACAAATTGTTACTCGAAAAGTCTATTGTCCTCACCAGTGCAAGAATACTGTCATACTCTGATTTCCTCCCTTTAACCACTAAGGAAAGATCCTCGTACTTCAAGTAATTGTAATCAAACAAAACTTTGAAGTTATCATCAACTGCAGTGTCCATTCTTGCCATTGTACTAAAATTGTTTATGCACTTTGGTATGGCTCCTGATAATGTATTATCAGCAAGATCCAACACTATAAGAGAAGAAAGTTGGCATATTTGTGGAGGAATATTGCCAATGAACTTATTGGATCTTAAAGAGAGAGCCATTAGAGTGGACATTTCCCTATCCAACTTGGTATATTCCCTGAGAATTTATTTTCGGCTAAATCCACAAGGACCAAAAATGCACAGTTTTGCAGTGATACTGGTATATCTCTGAAGAAGCTATTATTGTACAAATGCAATGCTTTGAGAGCAAATAAAGAGCCTACGGAGTTGGGAATTTTACCGGATAGATTGTTGTCTCCAAGGTTCAAATGAGTCAGAGATGGCCAATACATCAAACAATTGGAAAGTTTCCCTGACAATGAGTTATTTGATGAATCGAGGACCTCCAATTTACTTCCTCCATTAACCTTTCTGCACAAGAAAGAGGAAATCCGTCTTGGAAATGGATTGTTGGAAATTCTCAACTCGATAACGTTCTGTGATAAACGTGGTAACTGGCCTGTGAAACAATTAGAACTCAGATCGACGTGAGTATTATTCAGCAGAACTTCAGATAAATCCCCAGATATCTGGTTATCAGAGAGATGCAGGACATGTGGAATTTGTGAAGCCCACTTCCACAACCAGCTAGGAGCAGTGTCCACAATTCCTGATTGGAGATGTATAGACTCTGAAGAGATCTTTGTGTTTGCAGCCATGCTGGAAACTTAGGGCCCATCTTGCAAGAAATCATCTTCATATATTGAAGTTGAAAAGGAGGAATCCAATTTGAGCTCACATTGAATGTTAGATACGTCCAAGACATCTCTAAGTACTTCAAGTTTGAGAGTTTGGTAAAATGTACTTCTGATACAATTCCTGCCAAAGGGTTTCTTCCTATAACCAGAGCTTCCAAATTTGAAAGAAGTCCAATGCTCTCTGGGAGAGCGCCATTTAATAGATTACCATAAAGATAGAATGTGGACAAGGATGATAAATTTCCTATTGACGAAGGAACCTGACCATCCAAGTAATTGTAATCAAGATTAAGTTCCTTTAGGTGGTTGAGCTGCCCTAAGGACTCTGGAATTTGCCCCTTTAGGTGATTGTTTGAGAAATTCAGATATACTAAGTTACGAAGATTTGATATGGTGCTTGGATTCTGACCATGGAGAGAATTGTTGCTTAGGTCGAGATACATAAGGTTACTACCGAGATTAAACACCCAATTTGGTAATTCATGATTGAAATTGTTAGAAGGGAGAAAAAGGTATGAGAGAGATATAAAATTGACATATTCAAGAGATGGACTCATGCTATCTAGTTGACAATGGACCAAGGATAACCCTGAAAGCAAAGGGAGAACACTCAAGTATTCAAGCCAATGAACTTCCTTGTGTAAACCAATTCCTTGGAGGCCCAAGGTCTCAAGGGAAGAAAGAAGAGAAATCCAACTAAAGTTATCAACATAAAGCTCACAACTGACAGCATAACATCCTAGAACAAGATGACGAAGGCTGGAAAGATTTCCAAGCTGATGAGCGATTACTCCACCAAAGGATGCATTGAAGAGGTAAAGGAATGTTAGACTTTGCATGGAACCAAGGAAGCTAGGAATAGGAGTACCTCCAAAATCATTGTAGCTCAAGTCTAAGCGACTCAAAAACTGTAATTCAAGTAAGGCAGGACTAATCTCACCACCCAATATGCCATAGGGTCCGATTGCGCTAGGATCATTACAATTACCGAGGTGGAGCTCGACTACCCGACCAGACATGTTCTCACAATGGACTCCTGTCCATCCACAACAATCTTCATTGACAAACCAGGATGAAAGCCGGTTTGTAGGATGGGCATGCTTGATGCTTAGAAGGGCCTGTTTCTCATTTTCATGGCAAATCAAGGTGTTTGCTTTGCATAAGCTTAAGATTGTTAACAGAAGAAACACCATGATCATTGCATTGCATTTTCTCATGGCTGCTCAAATTCAGAAGGAAAAGAAGTTTGATTCAGGGAGACACTACTAATACACGAGTATTTAAAGGGAGTTTGTCCTCATCTCTTTCTCCCGTTTTTTTCAAATCCTGTACTAAAGCTCATGGTCCCATTAATTTTTTTGCAATAAGATCATAATTGGGAGGAGTTGAAAAGTTCACGTGCCACAGATTCATAGTCAGCCAACCATGACAAATAACTCAAGTTGGCTCACCCTAGCTACTTACACTTACCCATAGGCACCAACTTCTCTTTTGGCCCCTTAAGTATCTCTTGTCCAGTTGAAAAAGTTCGCTAGCATTTAGTGTTTTTCCAGCCCCAAATTGTGGGTTAATATTCTTCTTTTTTAATATATATATATATATATATATATTATATATATATATATATATATATATATATATATTATGGTAGTTGATTAGGTTTCTATGGTGCAAAGATTTTCTAGGTCCAAATAATTCCATAAGGATAAGAACTATTGAAAAGATTTTTAACATAAATTGTTTTTTCCCAGTCTACTATTCTTATGTTGGTTATGATTGACAAAGGTGCGACAATGCGGAAGTATAAATTTTCAAGAAGTTGATTAAGTCTCAGTGCAACTTGCTATATATTTTATTTGATGCTCTTGTCAAGTGAAGGAAAGAAAATAAGTTGAACATCAAAGTAAATGAAAATTTCCACTATATGCACTATTGACAATGATGGCATTGAGTCCTTCGAGGTATAAAGGATTAAAAAGTAGAAAATCAACGAGGGTTTACCCAAGTAGATGATATCTCAGCTAACACTAGTAGAGTTTTAAAGGTCCGCTTAGACCCCATTGTTATAGGGCAATATCACTAGGGTTAGCCTTTCCAAGTCCAAATTGAATGTGAAGCTCAATGGTATGGAAAATCATTTTTGGATTCGCCCTGTATGACAAACTAATACCCAATAGAAATGATAATTGCTTAATGGTGCAAAGTTTGAGATATTAGAGATGATAATTGTTCCATTCAAAATTCCCCATGGATGATAATTTGTTCTAAAAACACTTGATCCAAAAATTTAGTCACTTCCAATAGAAATATGTGCTGATTTTTTCAAAGTTGATTTAGCCACCATCCAAAATTCCAAATACAATTATTAGAGTCTATTTATATACAAATGTAGACATACTTTTTAAGACTCAAGATATCCTACTTGACTTCAATTATTTTGGTTTGTGAAGGATATTTCTCTCAACTTCCTATGTGTGAAAGAGATTTTTCTCAACTTGCTATATATGGAACAAACAACTTGATTGATGGAAAATTGGTAATGTTTTAAGCAGAAAATTGGTTCAAATTAATAATTTGCTTATATTAGTTATCATTTATTTGTTCATTCAACATTTTAGTAGTGTGTTTGTTTGGGATACATAACGTTTAGTGTAGGTTGGTTATTATCTAATTTTTTTCACAATTGGCTCCTAATTTGGGCATAGTTGATTTCTTTGGATAAAATCTTTCAAGCAAAGCTACTCAATTGTAACACCACTTTTTCCTTGTTGATTGAAAAGAATTATTATAATAAAGTTTGGTTTCCCCAATTGAGCCACAATATCACATTCAATTTTATTTATAGATATTTTGAATATATATTTCAAAAACCACATGTATATATACATGCATACCAACTTCATATATGTCTATATATATTAGAATTTTGTTTGAATTTTTTTTTTAAAAAGTTGAAAATACATAAATTTATCCAAAAAAAAAATGTTTAGTTTTTATTTTATTTAATATTTTCTATAACAAGTCATTTACAACTTTTGTTATTTCTTCCCATTTTTCCTTTCTCCTGTATTGAGAACCAATCGGAGCCTAATACTCTATAGTAGAAATAGTGGTCCTAAGTAACAAGATCTTAGGGCTATGCAATGTAATCAAGATAGCTAAAAAGTGGAAGGTAGACTAGACATTTATAGAGATCCAAAAAAACACCAAAATCCACTCACTTAATGGTTGACTTGGCTATAGTCCAAATGTAATGACTTGGAGTCCATTATGCTTTAAGACTTGTGATATCTTTCTTAACTTGAACTATTTGTTGTAGGAAAAGAATTTGTTTCTCCATGCTTAATTACCTTTATGAAAGATTTCTCTAGGATTCCTTCTTGTTTCTTCCAAATTGCTTGGCAGCATACCTGAAAACAACTACAATGCATTGAACAGAAAATAACACTGGATGTGTGTAGAAAACCTTTCAAATAGATGGAAAAAAACCATATGATCTTATCAATGAAATTCATTAAACAACTAAGGAAAAATGCATAACCTTATGAAATTCAATTATGCATGTGTGTGTTTGTAGGAACGTTGGAAAGATGCTCAGTGTGGTGTTGCATCTTTCCTTGTGTCAAATTAAGAATCCCATGGCTAGTTTCCTCCTTGTTTGGAATAGCAGGGATCCTAAATTCTTTTGGAAGAACTTTGACCGTTCTATATTGTAAGAATTCTTCATTGAGGAGAAATGGAAAAAAGAATGAAAAATTACTCCTTTATATTTGTTTTGTACTGTTTGGAAATGAAGAAATTAAATGTCTTTTAATAATATATCATATTAATAGCTTAAACCCCTTTTTATGTGTAATTTTTTTGGAATGGGTAATTAGAAACAGGATAAAAATATTATTTTTACGGATATATCGATAATATGATTTTGCATATATATCAAGATATGTCAAGAAATATCGATTGATGTTTGACACAAAATATTAATGAGACATAAATTAATCAAAATTTGTGAAAATGTTGAAAAAATTATAAGAAATGATATAAAAAATAATAATAGACATTTTAAAGTTGTTTTACTAAAAAAATTTATATATATATAATATATATATATATATATATATATATATATGATAAATTAATATATATTTTATAGAGATTCATGCAATTTGGATGTATTATTTTTTATTTTAAAATGTTGATAATTGCATTTATAAATTTATATTTAATTATTATACAAAATATACTATATTTAAAATTAATTTATATACAATAATTTTATTTAATTAATTTATAATATATATATATACTTGGGACATTTACATTTAATGAATCCTCTATATAATGTTTGTTTGTAATATAAATGTATAAATATATATAACACATATAAACTAATTACAAACATCATAGCTGGCTTGGGTCTTGCATCAATTCCCTTTGGTCCAGTTCATATTTTCATTTTAAGAATGAAAATGAGTATTGCCTCATGAGGTCCTGGTTAAATGGGCCTCGAGGGCTGGGCTTGGCTTTAAAGAGTAAGCTGCTGTGTGGAAGAAGCTGTTGGGCCCGTCCATTAAAGCCTATTTCAGATTTTTGAATTACAAATTCAAAAAATCGGTTTTTTATCGATACATTCCCGAAAAATCGGTGAAAAATATGTGAATATAAAGATGCATCGGACATGGTCGAAATTTCGGGCGTGTTATCGTGTTATATATATATATACATATATATATATACAGAAGATTGTAGAAAATGGACTACAAATGCATCAATACTCAATTCATTTTCATATTTTTTTCATCCATTCCATCATATAGGAGTCATAGATAGATACCAAAAATGACTTTTCAAGTGTTTTCCCGGAAGTTGCATGAGGCTAAGTTAATGGTTAGGTCTTCATATCAATGACATTGATGCATGTGAGAGAAAAAAAACCCTAAGAGTTCTTTCCATATGTCCAAATTCGGACAGCCACTCAAAGAGATTAATAAAGTTAATCAATTAATTCGAAAGTCTTGACTAGCATTCAAATATTAGGACTTAGACCACGGGGCAAACGCATGGAAACAAACTTTCAAGACTTGTGAAGATCTCTCTTTAGTAATTCAATAGTTTGATGTCTGAAAGAGATTTCCTTTGCCTTGAAAAGCTTGTGATCTTCCAAAGTCTCAATTATATGAACATTTCAATGGCAATGGGGCTAAAGCGCCACCATCTTAGTTTCCCCATTTTGCTTTCATTACTCTATTTCCAGCAAATCTAAGTGATCATTATGATTTGAAAACTTCTAAGTGGTTGTTTTATAAGTTAAAATAACTACAAATGATATCTATGAAAAGCTCTGAAAGCTCATTTTATTTTATTCTTGTATGGTTAAATCAAGAGAATATTATAAAAAAAAAAAAAGAAACATCAATAGAGTGCCTGAAATTATATAGGAAGTATATCGTGGATGCTTAAAAACACCACCAAAAGGAAAGAGGGGTAACAAAAACAAGACCCCCCCCCCCCCCCCCCCCCACTAAGAGTTCAATCAATCAAAAAAATCAATTATACAAAGAGTACCAAAAATTATAAACAACTTAGGCCAATCCCATAGATTACAAAAAAAAATTGTTTCAACCCTTAAACAAAATGCTCTTGATTTTCTAATGATCTACCGTTTTTTTCCTTCCAAATTGTCCAAAATAAACATAAAGGAGCAATTCACCACTTTTTTTTCCATTTTTTTTTACCCATGAAAGACTTATGTCATCCCATTAGTGTTTCTTTAGCCAAAGAGGGAAGCACCCAAGATATGTCAAATAAGAAAAACAATAAAAGGCATAAAGCCTTTGTGTTAACATAATGAATATTGATGTAACTAATGGATTCTTCCTTTAAATGATAAAGGAAACAACTGTTTGCCAAAAATCACTCTCTCCTCTATAAATGATCCAAGGTTAAAATCTTTTCCCAAATAGTTGTCTTTAAATAAAAAAACTACTTATTAAATTGAAGAAATCACCCAAAAGGGTATTTGAATTGGGTGTTAGAAGTTTTTTCAAAACAATCGACCAAAAGCTAAAAGGATGAGAAATGAAGAACAAAACAAGAATAATAAAAAGATAAATGCAAACTTTTTTTTAGTGACTCGATAAGCCGCCTACATCCACTCTCGTCAAACTTCTAATTGAGTAAGCGTATCTTCAAGACTTTTATAGCAAAAGTCTCCATACTTCTAACATTTGGATTTTAAGGTTCCAATTGACCTTCACAAACTCTTCAAGTACTCAACCTATTTGAAAACTTTTCTCTCACAAGGAGAAGGTAAGAAAAGATTAACAAACTCCAAACCTAGTAGATTAAGGTAGACAAAGAATGTGGATGGATATGAAGTTAGACAAAGAATGTTAATGAGGGAAAGAATGTTTTTCAATTGAATGTGGACATTCTCTTATCAATAAATACTTTAAAACTCTCTAATTTGTAGCTTTCTAGCTTGAGGATCCCAAAAGCCATAGAAAGGCCTTAATCGATTAAGCAACTTAATCGAATGGTTAATAAAAAACAAGGATTCATCTATTTCTTTGATAAAAAAAAATATTGTTTTAAACTAAATGATGAAAATAAACTTTTAAGTGTATGAAAAATAACTTAAACTTAAGTGCATCGACAAATACCATCTTACAATATATCATTAATTGGTTACTTCAAGTCTTCAAAAGTCTCAAGTTTTCACAATATTGATCTTTTTCCATATTTATTTGAGCTTTTTTTTTCACAAATAAACCTGAAAACACTTAACTTGATTTGAATCATTAATGTCCTTAACCTTATTTTGTAATCATCAAAACCCAATTAAGAGAACCCTTAGGATAACAGTTGTCCACATAGATCTCTATTAGTACCTTTTGTGGCAAATTAAACTCATTCAACAAGTATTTTTTAGCTAAATTGCATTACATATACATGATGTTATTGAAACAAATTCTACTTCACAAGTTGAAAGTGTCACAATAGATTCTTTCTTTAAAGTCCAAGTGAATATGGTATCTCTTATAAAATAAAAACACAAAGCTAATGGTACTTTCTCAATCATCCAAGTCTTCGCCTCAATCATTATTATCATTATATACAATAAGTTTAAAATTGTTAGAAGACGAATAATATAAACCATAATCAAGTGTACATTTGATGTAATGAAGAATTCGTTTAGCAATCTTCATGCGAGTCACTATTAGTGATTTTTTTAAAAAAAAACCTAATAGGTTCAATTCCAAAAAGAATGTCTAACCTTATACAAGTCAAATAGCATATGCTTCCTAATAAACTTTTGTATTATATTGGATCCACCATGTCTCTTTCTGTTAAAATTACAACACCAAAAACGTGCAAAAATAAAGCTGATCAAGTCAGCAAAGTTGTCCTATTCTCTTGCAGTTCGTTAGTTTCAATTATTGCTTTGCTAATTATAGGAAGTTGTTAGTATTCTGTGGCTAGAATAATGGAAGCAACTGTTAGTTTCTATTTTTACGTAACTGGTTTGCCTATATAAAGCATATCAGTCCAGCTCAATAAAATTATCTCATTCCGTTCATATCTTCCAGTATTCTTCTCTGTTTCTTAGTGTTGTCTCTCTGTTATCTTTTCTTTGTTTCACAATTGGTATCAGAGCCTTGTTTAAGAGAGATCTTTGTTTCTGTTTTTTGAGAGCTAAACACGTAAGGAAAAGAGAGAGTGAGATGGGTGATCTTCAAGTCATTGGAGGGATTAAGAAGCTCAACAATCAGAACTACAAAACTTGGTCAACATGCATGATGTCTTACATGCAGGGCCAAGATTTGTGGGAAGTTGTGAGTGGTTGTGAAATTACACAACCAGAGGCTGAAGATGCAAGCGGTACTCTACGCAAATGGAAGATAAAGGCAGGCAAAACAATGTTTGCTTTGAAAACTACAATAGAAGAAGATGTGCTGGAACATATTCGAGATGCCAAAATTCCTCATGAAGCTTGGAATACATTTGCCAAGCTATTTTCCAAGAAGAATGACACAAAACTCCAACTACTGGAGAGTGAACTGCTGTCAGTAGCTCAACGTGAGCTTCCTGTTGCCCAGTTCTTTCATAAAGTGAAGACTTTATGCAGAGAGATTTCTGAATTGGATACAGAAGCTCCAATTGGTGAAACCAGGATGAAAAGAATAATCATTCATGGTTTACGTCCAGAATTCAGAAGCTTTGTTGCTGCAGTACAAGGATGGCAAAACCAACCATCACTTGTTGAGTTTGAGAATTTGCTTGCTGGACAAGAAGCCTTAGCTAAGCAAATGGGAGGAGCTTCAACCAAGGGTGAAGAGGAAGCACTCTACGTCAGCAAAGGCAACAGGAACTTTAAGCAGTATGGAAATGATGGAGTGAAAAAGTACAGTGACAAGATCAAAAGTCATCAAGGTGCAGGAGGCAATCGTGCAATAGAAGGCTGGAAAAATCAAAGTGCAGAAGGCAACCATTCAATGGGAGGCTGGAAAAATCAAAGCAACAACAAGAAATTTGAAGGTAAATGTTACAATTGCGGGAAGAGAGGTCATATGGCCAGAGTCTGTAATTTGCAGAAAAAATACATGGAGAGTAATGTTGCTACCTCTAAAGTTGAAGATGAATGGGATGCAGAGGCACTACTTGTCACAGAGGAAGAAGACAATGAACTGGCTCTTACTGCAACAACGATTCTGTGTGATGTTGTTAACACCAGAATTGAAGCCGAATGGGATATTCAGACAATATCTATAGCAGGAGAAGATGATGAACAAGCCTTCACAACAAATATGTCTGATCAAATTGATTATGAAAGTGACTGGATTGTAGACTCCGGCTGTTCAAATCACATGACTGGAGATAAGGAGAAGCTGCAAAATTTGACAGAATACAAGGGAAATCGTGTGGTAATAACAGCCAACAATTCAAAGTTACCAATAGCTCATGTTGGTAATACAATGGTTTCTAACCATCACAGTGACAATGAAGTTGCACTGCAGAAGGTTTACCATGTTCCAGGTATGAAGAAAAATCTTCTCTCGGTGTCACAGTTAACATCGGCTGGGCATTATGTTTTATTTGGTCCACAAGATGTGAGAGTTTATCACAATCTTGAGGTTACAGAGGAGCCACTAATGAAGGGTCAGAGGCGAGAATCAGTCTATGTAATGTCAGCAGAAACTGCATACATAGATAAGACCAGGAAGAATGAAACACCAGATTTATGGCACTCACGGTTGAGTCATGTCAGCTATTCAAAGCTGGCTGTGATGATGAAGAAATCAATGGTGGAAGGTCTTCCTCAACTTGAAGTAAAAACAGATGTGGTATGTGAAGGATGTCAATATGGAAAGGCACACCAATTGCCGTATGAAGAGTCAAAATTCAAAGCAAAGAAACCATTAGAATTGGTTCATTCTGATGTGTTTGGCCCGGTAAAACAAGCATCCCTCAGTGGAATGAGGTACATGGTGACCTTTATTGATGATTTTTCATGGTATGTATGGATATATTTTCAGAAGGAGAAATCTGAAACATTCTCAAAATTCAAAGAATTCAAGAGTGCAGCAGAAGCCGAAACTGGTGGACATATTCAGTCTCTACGCACGGATAATGGGGAGAATATACGTCAGATGAATTCTTCAAGTTCTTACAGAGTCATCGAATAAGTCATCAATTCACATGTGCCAATACCCCACAACAGAATGGCATCGCAGAAAGGAAGAACAGGCACCTCACAGAAATTTGTCGATGCATGCTCCATGCAAAAAATGTCCCTAGACGTTTCTGGGCAGAGGCCATGAAGACTGCTACGTATGTGATCAACAGGCTTCCACAACAACGGTTATGCTTTCTTTCACCCTTTGAAAAATTATGGAACATGAAACCTGTGGTCAGCTATTTTCGTGTTTTTGGGTGTGTGTGCTATGTGTTTATTTCTGATCATTTACGTAGCAAAATTGATAAGAAAGCTGTGAAGTGTATTTTTGTGGGTTATGACAGTCAAAGAAAAGGCTGGAAATGTTGTGATGCTATGACTGGGAAGTGTTATACATCACGAAATGTGGTGTTTGATGAAGCATCTTCATGGTGGCCAGCCGAAAAAGAAACAAAACCAGTTTCAGACTCCTTGCACCCTATCCATTTTCAACTGGAATCAGGTGAGGGAGAAGTTTCAGTTAAGGACAAAGGCCAAACAAGTGAAGAAGAAGAAGAGAGTAGCAGACATCCTTGGCAAACAGGCGTGTATGATCGTCCAAGTGAAGAAGAAGGAGAGCATAGCAGATCAACTGAACCTCGACGGTCAACAAGAACTAGAAGGCCAAATCCTAAATATGCTAATGCTGCAATAACAAAAGAAGAAATTGCAGCAGAACCTGAGACATTTGAAGATGCACAAATTCATGTGGAGTGGAATAAAGCCATGGAAGAGGAATTTGCTGCATTGGAACAAAATCAGACATGGGTGCTTGTACCAAAGCCGACAGGTGTGAAGCCTATTTCATGCAAATGGGTTTATAAAATTAAACGTCGCACAGATGGATTAATTGAAAGATACAAGGCACGCCTGGTTGCTCGGGGGTTTTCTCAGCAGTATGGCCTAGACTACGACGAAACCTTCAGTCCAGTTGCAAAGATTACAACGGTGAGGGTTCTACTTGCACTTGCAGCAAACAAAAGTTGGAACTTGTGGCAAATGGATGTAAAGAATGCCTTCCTACATGGAGAACTGGATCGGGAAATTTACATGTCTCAACCAATGGGATTCGAGAATCAAGATCATCCAGAATATGTTTGCAAGCTACGAAAGGCGCTATATGGCCTTAAACAAGCTCCAAGAGCCTGGTATGGAAAAATTGCTGAATTCCTAACATATAGCGGCTATTTGGTAACATCTGCAGATTGTAGTGTGTTTGTCAAGTTTGTGAACACAAAAATAGCTATTGTGTTAGTGTATGTGGATGATTTAATTGTAACAGGAGATTATGAAGAAGAAATTCTCTTAACAAAAGAGAATTTGTCCATACGGTTCCAAATGAAAGAACTCGGCCAGCTCAAGCATTTTCTTGGCCTAGAGGTTGATTATACTCATGAAGGGCTGGTCCTTCATCAGAAGAAATATTGCAGGGAGCTCTTGACAAAGTTTGGAATGTCTAATTGTAAACCAGTTTCAACTCCGATGGAACTAAATGCAAAGGTTTGTGCTCTCGAAGGAAAGGACCTAGAAGATGCAACAATGTATCGGCAATTAGTAGGTAGCTTAATCTACTTAACTTTAAGCAGACCAAATATTTCTCACGCAGTTGGTGTATTAAGTCGATACATGCAAAATCCAAAGAAGTCACATTTGGAAGCAGTTCGTCGAGTGTTAAGATATGTGAAGGGGACACTCAATGAAGGCATTCTGTACAAGAAAAATGGAGATTGCAGACTTGTTGGATTCTGTGATGCTGATTATGCAGGTGATCATGACACTCGACGTTCAACTACTGGCTATGTTTTTATGCTTGGATGGGGAGCAGTTACTTGGTGCAGCAAGAGACAACCAACGGTGTCTTTATCAACAACAGAAGCAGAATATCGAGCCACAGCAATGGCAGCACAGGAGAGTACTTGGCTCATACGGTTGCTAAAAGATTTGCGTCAGCCAACAAAAGCAGCAGTCACACTATACTGTGACAACCAATTAGCCATACGTTTGGCTGAAAATCCAGTCTTCCATGCAAGGACCAAGCACGTAGAAGTGCACTATCACTTTATCAGGGAGAAGGTCTTACAAGAAGAAATTGAGCTCAAGCATGTTAACACAAAGGATCAAATTGCAGATTTGTTTACAAAAACCTTGAGCAGCAATAAGTCTGAAGATTTCTGTCGACAGCTTGGGATGATTAACAGAGAAGATGCTGGTGTTGAGAGGGGATGTTAAAATTACAACACCAAAAACGTGCAAAAATAAAGCTGATCAAGTCAGCAAAGTTGTCCTATTCTCTTGCAGTTCGTTAGTTTCAATTATTGCTTTGCTAATTATAGGAAGTTGTTAGTATTCTGTGGCTAGAATAATGGAAGCAACTGTTAGTTTCTATTTTTACGTAACTGGTTTGCCTATATAAAGCATATCAGTCCAGCTCAATAAAATTATCTCATTCCGTTCATATCTTCCAGTATTCTTCTCTGTTTCTTAGTGTTGTCTCTCTGTTATCTTTTCTTTGTTTCACACTTTCTTCATATCATGACAGTTTAACTTCACATTTTATTGGTTTGTTTCACTAGATTACATATATTCATGTAAACTTCTTCAAAATTTCCTTTGCATAGCCTTCTTGAGAAATAAAAATACCATTTTTTGTTTGATTCACTTCTATGTCAAGATAGTATGACATGAGACCAAGGTCAATCATCTCAAACTATCGAGCCATTATTTCTTTGAACTCATCAAACATGGTTGGCTTGTTTCCAATGAAGATTAAGTCATTCACATACAAGTAATATATCACCTTTTTCATTCACTTTCATGTAGAGAGCATTTTCATGAGGGCATTTAATAAAATTATTATCTTGAAAATATTTATCAATTCTATTATTCCATGTTCTATGTGTTTGTTTTAGTCCATACAATGCTCTTTTTAATTTTAGAATCTTGTTCTCATGCCCTTTTGCCATATAACCCATGGGTTGTTCTAAATACACTTCTTCAATATGTTCATTCAAAAAGACAAATTTTACATCCATTTGAAAAATCTTCCAATTATTTTAAGCGACCAAAGATATGATTAATCTTATAGTTTCTAAATGAGCAATGAGAGCAAATACCCCACCATAGTCGATGCCTTATTATTGTTTTTAACCCTTTGCCACCAATCTTGTTTTATATCTCTCTCTACTTCTCCTTTTGCATTCTTCTTTAAGGTTAATTTCATTCACCTCCCATGAAATTTGGGCTATATACACCTAACACCCATTGGTTTGAAATTTTATCAAAAACTTCTCTTACTTTGAGTTAAAGAGGAAGTGAATGAAATAAACGAATAAGAGGGGTAAGGGAGGTTTTTGACAAAATTTCAAACTAATGGGGTTGGGTGTATTTAGCTTAAATCTCAAGGAAAATTGAGCAAAATTAATCATTCTTCTTTGCCTTGTACACCTATCTTACTTCAATTGTTTTGTTTTGTTTTGTTTTGTTTTTTTTTGTTTTTTTTTTCTTTTGGAAAGGATTTGATTTTCATGTGTCGTTCTGTTGGGAATCCTGAATTACTTTGTTCCCATGCCTAGATCTTGTAGGGTGCGTGTAAATCTATCATGGGTTCTCTAAATCTATCACAACAAAAAACTAGGTATTCAAAAGCAATATTGATATCGCAAAAAAACATAGATCTAGAAAATAAAGTCACATACCTTTGATATGGATGTTCTCGAATCGATTCAAATCAATACAGATTACTCCAAAGTTGTAATAGATCTTGTAAACACCATGACCTTCCGCCCAATGAGTCTTCCTTGTGTCTAAACACTAAAATTGTGAATATGTCAAGAGTGAAGGGTAGGGTTCTTTTTTTGAACTATAAAGAGAGAATGACAAGATTTGGAAACCTTAACCCCCTAAAGGGTATGTATTTTCAAAAATATTTTTATTTGAAATAAATTTTATCTTTATTAGAAGGTCAAACAATTAATGGAGATATGAAATATTTTTATTTGAAATAAATTTTATCCTTATTAGAAGGTAAGACAATTAATGGAGACATGAAATATTTTTATTTGAAATAAATTTTAACCTTATTAGAAGGTAAGATAATTAATGGAGACATGATTTATGAGGAAGACTATGGTGGGTCAAATGATTGCTTTAATCAGAATTAAGTAGATTGGAAATGACAATGTTGAGTTGAGCATTGGGGCCATCCATCATTGGGTTGAGATTGAAAATCCATTTTATTTTGGGTGGGAAGGGTTTTGTCCCTCTCTTGATGACTGCTTTCCTTTGCTTCTTTTTTAGGCACTTTGAAGGCTTCTTCTCTTGGTTTCCTCACGGGGCCATACCAAGTGGTGGGGGCTTGAGTGAAACTTAAGATCGGGTTCTTGGGATAGTCCATGGTCCATGGTCCATGCCCATTCCAATTTCCAACCCCATAAATAGTTATCATGTTTCACTTCTTTAGAGTTAGCAAAATGATAAGGGTTTGTCAGATAGAAAAAAGTCAATATTTTTTTTTCTTTTTTCTTTTTTCTTTTTTCAATTTTAATAAAAGCAATTTTATTTTTAGAAGTAGAATAGAAAACTCCATATTTGTCATTATCTTCCATCAATGAAAAAGTGTTATTAAAGATTCCACTTCTTCTATTATTTTCATTTATTTTTTTGTGAGAAATTAATTTCTTTTTTATTAATTCAACAAATCCATGCTTTTTTATAGCCAATCTAATAACTAAATTACAATAAAAATGCATTTTTTATTTTATACTTAAAAATATTTAATTTTGATATATAAAAACTCTTATACAAATAATTATTTTATATTTTTAAAAATTATTTTGAAATATGCTTTTTAATAATTTTTAAAAATCATTCTTTGTAAGAGTTTTTACCAAGTTTTATTCTAACCAAAGTTTTTTATTTTTATTTTTTTGGCCATTTGCATGCCCAGGACATCGTCTTCACGTGCCTAACCCGTAAACCACAACAATCATAAGAGCGCGTGGGCCTTTGTCGTTCCTCCCACCTTAAATTTAGGGTTTTTCCATTTCAAAATTCAAATTCTCCCTCAGGATCAAACGGCGCCATTTTATTCAACGGCAAATACCACTACCGCCCTCCCTCCTATAAAAGCCTAACTTTCCTCTTTGACTCCTTAACTATCCCGCCATGTTCTCTCTTCACAACCCAATCCCACTTCTCTCTCCGGAACCCCATCTTTCTCACTCTAGAACCCACTCTCTCTCTCTCTAAAAAATGCGTGAAATCTTGCACGTTCAGGGTGGGCAATGTGGGAACCAGATCTGAGCCAAGTTCTGGGAGGTGGTCTGCGCTGAGCACTGCATCGACTCCACCGGGCGCTACCAAAGCGACACGGAGCTGCAACTGGAGCGAGTCAATGTGTACTACAACGAGGCGTGTTGTGGGAGGTTCGTGCCCAGGGCGGTGCTCATGGATCTGGAGCCGGGCACCATGGACAGCGTCTGATCGGGACCGTACGATCAGATTTTCTTACCCGACAATTTCGTTTTTGGGCAGTCGGGTGCGGGCAACAACTGGGCCAAAGGTCACTACACTGAGGGGGCGGAGCTGATTGACTCGGTTCTAGATGTGGTGAGGAAGGAGGCTGAGAATTGTGATTGCTTGCAAGGTATGTGGAAATGTTTGGGTTTCGTTTGCTTTTACTGTTTTTGGGTAGCGTATTTGGGAATTTGGGTCTGTTTTGTGGGAAATTAGATTTTGGGATCTTTTTTGTCAGTGATCTGAGTGTTTTATTAAGGATTTGCGGGGATTTTAGTAGGGTATTTTCGGGTAGTATTGGGTATTTTGCGTCGGATCTAAAGAAATTCTCGACTGTTTCTTAGTTTAACAGTGTTTTTAATTATAGTTTCGATGCTTCTGCCGAACTGTTGAACCGTATAGCGTTTACGCTTCAATTTGACTGTTATATCTTTTATCATATTGTTTTCTTCCTACTGATTTCGGAGCTCTAAATCACATTCTTGGTTGGAATCCTCTCAGGATTGTGAATTAAGAAGTAGCTTGGAAGTGAATCGGTGAAGGCTTCAATGAATGGAAGTTTCAGACGAAATAGAGAGAGAAAATTTGTGGGGTTGCAGATTTAACCGTTGCAGGAGCATGGTGATGGTGTGATATACGCACCCCTGTAGGCTTCCAACCCAGACGATAAGACCCACCTCAAATTACCTCTTTACCCTTTCTCTTTCTTATCTATTCAATAATTATTTTATTTTTATTTCACATAAATTCGGTTATTGGACTCTTTATATATAATTATCGATTTCTTTTAAATTCATATTAATCACATTACAATAAATAAAAAAATTATTTACATAATACCCAAAATCTCCCTCGTAAAAGAAATAAAATTAATTATTTATGATTTTCTAATTATTTCAGTTATTAAAATGGGCAAACTCCCATTTTCATGTCTTTTAAAAGAGGGCAATGGGCCCACACGGTTTCAAGTCTGAAGGGCAAAATGAGTGTGATGTGTTTGAGGTTTGTGCCACGTGGAATTAATATTAAATAATTTCAACTTGGGGGCATTTCTTTTGGGTGGTGAATTGGCTTTTCATTTGGACCTTTTCTCTCTTGCCTCTTTTTTGCTTTTTCTTATGATGGCTACATTGGAGATGTAAACAATGGCAATTGTTTCTTCCTTTAGTCCCAACTGCTAATTAATTTATAATATATATATATATATATATATATATATATATATATATATATATATATATATATATATACTTAGGACATTTACATTACGAATCCTCTATAGATGTATAAATATATATATAACACTTGTAAACTTAATACAAACAGCATAGCTAGCCTGGGTCCTGGATCAATTCCCTTTGGTCCAGTTCATATTTTCATTTTAAGAGTGAGATGCAATCCCACATCGGCCACAAACAAGAATGAAAATGAGTATTGCCTCATGAGGTTCCGGTTAAATGCGCCTCGAGGGCTAGGTTGGGCTTTAAAGAGTAAGATGTTGTGTGCAAGAAGCTGTTGGGCCCGTCCATTAAATCCTGTTTCAGATTTTTGAAATACAAATTAAAAAAATCGGTTTTTTATCGATAGATTACCGAAAAATCGGTGAAAAATATGTGAGTATAAAGATGCATCAGACACGGTCGAAAATTCGGGTGTGTTGTAACTACATACGTATATATACAAAAGATTGTAAAAAAGGGACTACAGATGCATCAACACTGGATTCATTTTCATGGCATTAGTGCCTAAAAGATATTACTAATTAATATCATAACACAACAACAATAACATATATAGAAACTACAACACAAAAGATAATTATTGCAACGCGACATTAAGACTACCACTTTGAATATATAGTGCTCTTGGCCATGCCATCGAAGTTGTTGAAACATGTGAGAATGATACACTCCCTTGCAGATCATCCTGAAACGAATTTGAAAATAAGAGTAAGAGGCAATAGATTTGGAAAACATGTCAATATATGATTTGAAAAATTTTCACAGAAGGGTAATCATATGTCTTTTCCTTACCAGCATGGTATCTTCTCAGCTTTTGGTGGAACCACTTCAATTTTATTGCTATACCCACATAGGCCCGGTCTCTCATCTCATAAAGAAACTGGAAATAAGCATGCCTCCATGCTCTCTTGAAAAAGAGAGCTCCACAAACTCCCCAAAACCCCACAATGAATCCTGATCCCATGCCGATGTAAAACCATGAGATTTCTGGAAATTCTCTGTTTTCTTCTACAGCAGTGGGACCTAGAGTCTCTTCATCTTTTGTGCAGTTTTTCGTAAGAGGGGCTCCACACAGTTCAGGATTGCCAAAGAAAGAAAGTGGATCCAAGCTTTGAAGCTGGGTGCTTGAAGGAATTCTCCCAGAAAAGTTGTTGAATGACAGGTCCAGGTGATCAAGAAATGTTAAATTGCTCATGCTCTGAGGAATTTCACCTGAAAGATGATTTCTCGAGAGATCTAGAGATTCTAATGATGCCATCACCCCAATTTTCTCTGGTATCCTCCCCATTAAATGATTTCGAGATAAGTTTAGAAATTGCAGTCCAAAAAGACTTGAGATTTCAATTGGGATTGATCCAGATAAATTGTTACTTGAAAGGTCAATCATCCTTACATATTTAAGAATCTTTTCGTACTCTACTTCCCTCCCCTTTATATCTAAAACAAGACTTTCATTGTAAAGTTTATAATCAGAAACTATTTCCAAAGCATCATGCCCAATAGCCCCGATAGGTCCTGCAGTCATAGCACTGATATTATTCAAGCACTTGGGTATTGATCCTGACAGACTATTATCAGCAAGATCCAACACTATAAGAGAAGAAAGTTGGCATATTTGTGGAAGAATTTTGCCCATGAATTTATTGGATCTTAAGTTGATAATAATTAGACTTGTCCTCTCAAAAATCCACCTGGGTATAATCCCCGAAAATTTATTGTCACTTAGATCTATCAGCACCAAAACCTTGCAATTCTCTAGTGATGAGGGTATGTCTCCATAGAAGGAATTGTTGTGCAAGCTCAATGCTTCAAGTCCCACCAAAGAACCCATGGAATTAGGAATTTTACCAGATAGATTGTTGCTTCCCAGTCTTACACGAGTAAGAGACGGCCAATGCATCCAACAATCAGAAAGTTCCCCTGATAAAGCATTAATTGATATGTCAAGGACCTCCAAGTGACTTCTTCCATTCATCTTCTGGCACATGAAAGGGGAAATCTGTCCCGAGAATGAGTTGTTAGCAATAGTCAACGTAACAACATTCGGAGACAGACGTGGCAACCGACCTGAGAAACAATTAGAACTCAAATGAATTCTCTTTGATTTGAGTACAACTTGGGATAAGTCTCCAGATATCTGGTTGTTGGAGAGATAGATCACTTCGATGTATGAAGCGAACTTCCAGAACCAGTTTGGAGCTGTGTCCACAATTCCAGACCTGGAGAAGTCTAGATAGAAAAGAGACTTTTGTGTCTGTAGCCACGCAGGAAATTTTGGACCCATTTTACAGGAATCCGCCTCCAGATACTCTAGTTGGAATGGAGGAGTCCAACTGGAGTTCACATGGAAAGATAAAGATGTTCCATATATCGACAAGCCCTTCAATTTTGAGAGTGCTGTAAAATGCACTTCTGATATGGTCCCTGTTAAGGAAGTCCATCCTACATATAAATACTCCAAATTGGATAGAAGCCCCAGACTCATTGGAAGAGTGCCATTAATCGGATTGTCATAAAGATCCAAGTAACTCAAGGATGATAAGTTTCCTATGGATGTAGGAATAGGGCCATGAAAAGAATTCAAACAAACATCGAGATATTCTAGATATTTGAGTTGTCCCAGACTCATTGGAAGAGTGCCATTAATCAACTGATTTCTAGAAAGATCCAAATGCCTCAAGGATGATAAGTTTCCTACGGATGTAGGAATAGGGCCATGAAAGAAATTGTTAGAAACATCGAGATATTCTAGATATTTGAGTTGTCCCAGACTCATTGGAAGAGTGCCATTAATCCACTGATTTCCAAGAAGACGCAAATACCTCAAGGATGATAAGTTTCCTATGGATGTAGGAATAGGGCCATGAAAGGAATTCAAAGAAACATCGAGATATTCTAGATATTTGAGTTGTCCTAAAGACTCTGAAATTTGCCCCTTGAATTGATTGAATATTAGACGTAGAGACACAAGACTACTGAGTTTAAACAACCAATTTGGTATTTCTTGATTGAAATTGTTCGCAGAAAGATCAAGAAATGTGAGAGATGTGAAATTGGCATACCCGAGAGATGAAGTCATATTGCTATCAAGTTCACATGCGGACAAGTGCAGCTCTGAAAGAGAAGGGAGCATAGACACGAATTCAAGCCAATGGACTTCCCTGTGAAGGTCGACCGAATTCATGCTTAGGTACTTCAAAAAAGCAAGATGAGAAATCCAACCAAGATTCTCAACGTACAGCCCGCTGTTATATCCCAGATCCAGGTGACGAAGAGTCGAGAGATTTCCAAGCTGATGAGGAACTAGTCCAGCAAATCGAGCATGGTTGAGGTCAAGATATCTCAAACTCCCCATGGAACCCAGGAAACTTGGAATTGGCCTACCTCCAAAATTATTCCAACTCAAGTTCAAGTAACTCAAAAATTCTAATTCAAGCAAGGCAGGGCTAATCTCACCACCCAACTTGAACTTGCTATAGAATTCTAAATAATCCGTGTCATATGGATAACCGAGATGGAGCTCAACCACTCGCCCTGTAACGTTGTTGCAGCGAACTGCTTCCCATCTACAACAATCTTGATTGACAGACCAAGACGAGAGCCGGTTGTCAGGATCAGAGAGAGCTTTCTTGAATCTTAGAAGGGCATGTTTCTCTTTTTGATTGCAAACCAAAGTGTTTGGCTCACATAAGATTGAGATGGTGGAGGAGAGAAAGCAAAGCAAGGGAAACAGAATGATGGGTCTGGAGTTTCTCATGGTTCCTTAATTACAAACTAGAGCGAGAATGAGAGTGTGAGTACTTGAAAGAAGAAAAGCCATATATATAATAGAACTCAAGGGCTCATTTTTATGGTTACAAGCTTATGTTTTCTGCAGTCAAAATTCCAGAGGTAACACAAAAATCAGTTTTTTTTCTGTTTACCAATATGTACTATTTCATTGAAAATGATTTTCCATATTTTGTTAATCCAATATGTACTTTTTTAAGTGTTTTGCCTCCAAGTTGCAAGACATTGGGTCAATGGCCGGGTTTTCTTATCAATTACTTTGATGCATTTTCTGCATTCTTTGTGATATAAATGTTAAAAAATATTATATATATCATTCTCCTTCAAATTTTGCAAAAACCAAACTTAGCCTAAAGTTGATCAACTGACTCCAAAATCTTCACTAATATCCAAATACAAAGATTTATAGTCCAATTAAGCAAAGACTTATACTCCAAGTAAACGCATGGGGACAAATTTTCCACGACATCCATAAAAATGACTTATGCTAAGGGAGAAAAACTAGGATCCAAAATTCAAGAATATAATATCATGCAATCAATGTTTAAAACAAGTAGGTAGCCTTTTGAGTTCATAAAATTGATCACTTGAAAGCTATGGTTTCCTAACATAGAATGATAATTTTTCCTTACTATTTTCTTTCCCTCCCATTTTCCTTCAAATTTTCCAAAATCCAAATTTAGTCTAAAGTTAATAAATTGAACCCAAAGTCTTCACTTTTATTAAATACAAGGACTTATAGGCCATGGTGAAGGCATGGAAACAAACTTCCCAAGGATAAAGATGACTTGTGTCAAGGAAGAAATTGAGAGCCAAAATACAAGAATTTAATGCCATATAATCAACGTTTGCCGATATATGCAATTTCAAGGAAACTGATTTTTCTCCAATATTTTGTTCATCCATTCCATCATATAGGAGTCATAGATAGATACCAAAAATGACTTTTCAAATGTTATTCCTCTAAGTTGCATGAGGCTAGGTCAATGGTTGGGTCTTCATATCAATGACATTGATGCATTTATGCATTCTCCATGACATAAATGTGAGAGAAAATAAAAAATAAAAATAAAATGCTAAGAGTCTTTTCCATATGTCCATATTAGGACAGCCACTCCAAGAGATTAATAAAGTTAATCAATTAATCCAAAACTCTTGACTAGCATTCAAATATGAGGACTTAGACCACGGGGCAATCACATGGAAACAAACTTTCAAGACTTGTGAAGATCTCTCTTTAGTAATTCAATAGTTTGATGTGTGAAAGAGATTTTCTTTGCCTTGAAAAGCTTGTGATCTTCCAAAGTCCCAATTCTATAAACATTTCAATGGCGATGGGGCTAAAGCACCACCATCTTAATTTCCCCATTTTGCTTTCATTGCTCTAATATTTCCAGCAAATCTAAGTGATCATTATGGTTTGGAAACTTCTAAGTGGTTGTTTTATAAGTTAAAATAACTGAAAATGATATCTATGAAAAGATCTAAAAGCTCATTTATTTTATTTTTGTATGGTTAAATCAAGAGAATATTATAAATAAATAAACGTCAATAGAGTGTCTGAAATTATATAGGAAGTATATCGTGGACGCCTAAAAACACCAACAAAAGAAAAGAGGGGTAACAAAAAACAAGACCCCCACTAAGAGCTCAATCAATCAAAAAAATCTATTACACAAAGAAGACCAAAAACTATAAACAACTTAGGCCAATCTCATAGATTACAAAGAAAAGAGTGTTTCAACCCTTAAACAAAATGCTCTTGATTTTTCAATGATTTACCTTTTCTTTCCTTCCAAATTGTCCAAAATAAACATAAAGGAGTAATTCACCACTTTTTTTTTCCATTTTTTTTACCCATGAAAGAGTCATGTTATCATAATAGTGTTTCTTTGGCCAAAGAGGGAAGCACCCAAGATATGCCAAATAAGGAAAACAATAAAAGCCATAAAGTCTTTGTGTTAACATAATGAATATTGATGTAACTCATGGATTCTTCCTTTAAATGATAAAAGAAACATATGTTTGCCAAAAATCACTCTCTCCTCTATAAATGATCAAAGGTTAAAATCTTTTCCCAAAGAGTTGTCTTTAAATAAAAAAACTACTTACTAAATTGAATAAATCACCCGACAGGGGATTTGAATTGGGTGTTAAAAGTTTTTTCAAAACAATCTACCAAAAGCTAAAAGGATGAGAAATGAAGGACAAAGCAAGAATAATAAAAAGAGAAATTCAAACTTTTTTATAGTGACTCGATAAGCCGCCTACATTCACTCTCGTCAAACTTCTAATCGAGTGAGGGCATCTTCAAAACTTTTATAGCCAAAGTCTCCATACTTCTAACACTTGGATTTTAAGGTTCCAATTGACCTTCACAAACTCTTCAAGTACTCAACCTATTTGAAAACTTTTCTCTCACAAGGAGAAGGTAAGAAAAGATTAACAAACTCCAAACCTAGTAGCAAGTTAAGCTCAAAATACAAGTAGAAGTTAGGATGGATTTGAAGGTAGACAAAAAGAATTGCAAGTGAGAAATCAATGCACCTTGAAGAAGAGCTTTTAATGAGATAAAGAATGTTTTTTCAATTGAATGTAGATGTTCGCTTATCAATAAATACTTTAAAACTCTCTAATTTGTAGCTTTCTAGCTTGTGGACCCCAAAAGCCATAGAAAGGCCTTAACTGATTAAGCAACTTAAACGAATGGTTAATCAAAAACAAGGATTCATCTATTTCTTTGATAAAAAAAATATTGTTTTAAGCTAAAGGATGAAAATAAACTTTTAAGTGTATGAAAAATAACTTAAACTTAATTGCATCGACAAATACCTTCTTACAATATATCATTGGTTACTTCAAGTCTTCAAAAGTCTCGTGTTTTCACAATATTGATCTTTTTCCACATTTGTTTGAGTTTTTTTTTTTTTTTTTTTCACAAATAAACCTGAAAACACTTAACTTGATTTGAATCATTAATGTCTAAACAATGTCTAAACACTTAACTTAAATTTGATTTGAATCAAATTTGATAGAACTAAGGTTTGACTTGCCTTCTAAATTCCCAAAAGGTGCTAAGGTAAGGCCTTGTCTAAACAATAGCCATGCAGAAAGTCGCGAAGCTCAAGCACAAATATGCCCAGCAATGAGAATTTATGTTGATGTTTCAAATCTTTGTTCTGGCCACTTTGCTTAATCCTCTTACTTTAAGAGTTAATGTATTCTGATTACTACTGACCAGTTATTGTTATTATTATTATTTTCTCTTTTCTTTCATCATGTCTTATCTTCTGTTCTTTTGTCTCATCTATGTGCTGGAGTTGGTGATGAAGAAGGTGTTTTGTGATATGATCAAGGCAATATCTTGAACGTTGTGGCAGATAGCTCCCTCCATTACCATTCAAACATAACATACTCTCTTCCTGCATTTCCTTTACAGTGAACAAATTTACCTTCTGAAACATATTCCATTGTTGTACAGGAGCTATTTTTGAATAGAGTTGCACCCGGAGCACAGATAATATCTTGTAAAATTGGACACTCACGCCTCGGTTCAATGGCTTGACCAGATCATCAATAGCTGCTGTGGAGGTTAGTTCTAGAGTTCCAATGTTGTTATAGTATATCAGCTTAGTTTTCTCTCTATCCGTGATGGTGGTGAATTGATTCTGTAGAAGTGACCCATGTAGCTTTTCCTCTTGTGGAGGAAATCAAGGACTCTACTTTGTGTGTCTTCCTACTTATAGGGACTCTCTTTTCCAGCTGCTACTTTCACCACTCTTCCTGCTGTTATGTTTGGAGCACTTAAGGCATTGGCTACGTGACATATATAAATATTTTTATTGATTAACTTCCATTCTATAATTAATTTTTCTGTAGAATTAATTCTCATGTCTCGTATCAAAGTACTTTTTGAAAAAATAAAAGTATTGGATAGAAATTTGAATCTATGTTATATGTGGCCTTTAACATAAACCCACATTAGTACTACTCTTTGGGCTCAGACAAAAGAATAAGGATAAAAATATAATTAAAAATAAATAAAAAATCTCTACCTTTTGAGACTTAAAAGTAATAATAAGTCAAAACTATTTCGAGACTTATCTTTAATACCTTCACTATTATATAGAATATAAATAGTTAATGTCATGAGAATATACTTCATACAAAGTATAAAGAAATTAAATATTTAGGGTATTTTACATATGTATTGATTTATGTGAAGCAATTAATATGCCTTGTGATAGAAACCATCCATCAACTATACCTTGTAATAGAAACCATCAATCAAATTAACTTATTCCGTACTCCACAAATTCCATTCAACACAACTTTAGTTAGAAAAATGAATTACATAGATTTAATTACTTGACCCTTGACTTTAAAGACTTCACAAACTTTAATTGGACTTAAAAGCATATTTGAAAGACTTAATGTGAAATTACTATTTATAGTCTACAATACCTAACAACAATTCTTCACTTTCTTGGAAGGAATCAAATATTTTTAATACAAAAAGATAACCAAAACCAACTTTTAGATAATATAAAGTTAATACGCCCAAGAAGATTAGGCTCTTGATACCATGTTGAAATAGAGAGAGGATTATTGAGAAATAATGACTTAACTTTTCCATTGATTAAGAATGAATATATATACACAAAATTGGGCATTGCTGTGAGTTATCCAAAACACAAAAATAGGAAACAATTCTAGAATTAGGGGATGAGTTATTCAAAACACAAAAATAGGAAACAATCCTAGAATTAGGGGATTATAACTAATTACAACTAATTACAAGAATTTAAAATATAAAGAAAATATATTGTAATGAATTCTCTAATACCAAGCTCTCTACGTCAATCCACTCACAATTCCCACGACAATCCACCAACTTGTAAATCTTAAATTCCTTAGTGATATCATCCTCATCTAATTTCCTTATAACCCACAATAAATGTTCTTTTCCTTCTCCGTAGGATTTCATTAAATATGCCCTTCTACTGCAGTTAAGGGGTTGCCTTGTATCCCTCGGAGTAAGCTTCTTGACTATCAAACCATTCATGACATCAATAGATAAAGTTTCACCTTCAGGATGAATAGCAAAGAATAGTCCTTTGCTATAAACAATATCGCATAAATAATGAAGTCCTTCATTATCACCATACTCAAAATCACAGTTCTTTTTGTCAATGTAAGTCCACTTCTTGTCACCTGATTTAATGAATGCTAAACTTCCTTTCATACCATACATGACCATCAATACATATTCATTCGGATTAATATCTGAAGGCCAAGATAGTTCACCGTATAATATAAGTAGATCATTTGGATGGAATGCGAGAGAAAATTGGGGGATGGAATCTTTATGATTGAATCTTTAAACTAAAATATCATTTTTTAAGTGTACACCAACTTAGAATAGAGGTCCTCTAGTCTTAACTCATCTCTATATTCTTTGATAATCATTTTTCATGAAAAGAATTTTCAATTAGTAATAGTGCTAATAAGAAGTTTATAAATCGAAAGACCAACACTATAATGACTTTAGTTGCAAGACATAATAAGAGAGAGAAAAACATTTGGAAAGGAAAAGTATCATCTTCTTGATAGTGAAAAAATATTGGTTTGTCACAAATTGAGACAAATTGCTTTCATGTATCACATTTGTTGAAGTTCATAGAAATATCAAAATTGTTGAAAGGTTTGTTTGGATGTGCTTACTAATGAGTCAAAGTCCTTATATTTTGGATCGGTAGTTAAGAGTTTTTAGTCAACTAATTATCTTTATTGATCAACATTTCAAATTTTGTCAAACTCTATTATTCATGGTCTCTTTCACATTTATGTTGTGCACACTTCCAAAAATATCTAAGAATCACTATCCTAATCTAGGTTCCAATGATTCCAAGAGTCTACATTTTACATTTTATAAAAAAAAATCTTTAGGTTATATTTGGTTATTAGAAAATTTGAGGGAAAATGTAAATGAAAGAAAATAGAATCAGTAAAAGGAAAGAAAAAATTGAAAACAAATAAAACATATATTTAAAATCATTAAATTATTTTTATATAATACTTTAAACTCATTTTACTAATTTTTTTTATTGGTTTGATCAAGTTGAATCCTAAAAATGGACTAAATTGACATTATTTTAGAATTTAGTAAAAAAGATAGAAAAACGAGACAAATATAAAATTAAAATACTTGAAATTAAATGAAAATTAGTTGTCAAGTCCAAAAATATAGATCCAAAGTCTCCTATACTCAAAAATGAAAATTAGTTGCCTAAGGGTGGTTGACAAATTGTTTTCAAGAACAATTTTTAAGGTAAAACAAAAATAAAAAAAAAACTCAAGCATTTAGATAAATAAATTTGATTATTTCAAAAAATAATTTTTAATTAAATAAATTAAAAGATAAATATTTTTTTTAGTAAAATATAAAGAACAAATATTTTTTTTTAGTAAAATATGGATAATAATAGTATAATTAAATAATAAATTATATTTTTATTAAAAATGATACTATTTTAGCATATATTATAACATATGCATACTAACATCTTTATAAAGATATAATTGATTTAAAATAAATAAGTAATAATAATATAGAATAAAAAAATGAATTAAATTTTTAATATATAAATAAGTTTTTCACGTATACAAAAGTCAATCATTTAGACAAATTTTTTTTAATTAATTTAAAAATAAAATTTTTCTCTTATTTTGTAAAAAATAAAATTGCAATTTCAATTCATGTATAAAATTAATTAAAATTAATTTAAGTCTTAATAAAATAATTTTTAAATTAAATAAATAAAAGATAAATATTTTTTAGTAAAATACAAATAACAAATATTTTTAGTAAAATATGGGTAATAATTGTATATTAAAATAATAATAAACCATATTTTTTATTTATTAAAAATGATACTATTTTAGAGTATATTATAACATATGCATATGTTAATCTTTATCAAAATATAATTGATTTTTAAAAAATAAATAATAATAATTTAAAATAAAAACAATTAATTTTAATTTTAATATTTTAATACTCAATTATAGTTATAGTATTTGGAATTAGTTTTTATTTGGTGTTTAATTAATTGGATTAGTTTTATAATTCCAAATTATTTTTAAAAAAATAGTAAATTTATTAAAAAATTTATAAAGTATTAAATCTTATTCATCTATTTGTCTAGTAAGATAATATATATTTAAATAGTTTTACTGTAAAGAGGGATGGTTCAATCATGACTCACTTTTAGAAATTACTAAACTTATTATTTTGAAGTCTATTTATTTACCAATAAATTTATAAAGAGTGGTTATATTCATAACAAATTACTAAAGTCATTTTGGACTTGGTTTAGTTTATAAGTTTTTCAGTGGTGATTGGGTTTTTTTTTTTTTTTTTTAAATCCTCAAATAATTTTTTAAAATTTATAAAATAAAAAAAAATCTTTAAATCATATGGTTGGAATATAGCCTAAAATGGAGCAGGGCCTAAAAGAGAGAAGGATGAATTGGCCCAGTGGACATTGGAAATAGAAGATTAAGTGTAATTTTGCCAATATGAGATGGACATGGGCCAAAACCATAAGATTGGATAGAAATTTGAATCCATGTTATATGTGGCCTTTAACATAAACCCACGTTAGTACTACTCTTTGGGCTCAGACAAAAGAATAAGGATAAAAATATAATTAAAAATAAATAAAAAATCTCTACCTTTTGAGACTTAAAAGTAATAATAAGTCAAAAGTATCTCAAAATATTTTGAGACTTATCTTTAATACCTTCACTAGTATATAGAATATCAAAAGTTAATGTCATGAGAATATACTTTATACAAAGTATAAAGAAATTAAATATTTAGGGTATTTTACATGTGTATTGATTTATGTGAAGCCATTAATATGCCTTGTGATAGAAACCATCCATCAAATATACCTTGTAATAGAAACCATCAATCAAATTAACTTATTCCGTACTCCACAAGGAAAAATATATTGTCAATTATTATTTAGGGTTCTCTTTTAATTATAAACTATAAGCACGGAGTAAAAAGAATTAAAAGGAACAAATTATAACTCAATCCACCTAAATTATTAAAGATAGCTTCATCATATCTAGAGACTCAAAATCTTTAAATATGTATTAAAATTAAGTCACAAAAAATAATTAAAATATTTTCGATCCTAAACCAATTTAAGAATTTAATTTAAATTTTCTTATGTTAATAAATATTTTAATAATCAAAATTATATTCATAAATATTTCAATACTCTAAACAGTTTTGAATAAAATAATTTTTAGGAGAAAATTAGTTAATGTAATTTTTTTTCTTATTTATTCAACTTGTTTATATTTAAATCTTACATTGTATTTATGATGTATAGTGTGTGATGGTATTGGCTACTATTAAAATTTTGGCATGCACTAGCATTGTGACTTTAGCATTACATTTTGTCAAGGTAGTGTTGATTTCTCTTCATATACTACATTTTTTTTTTGTCTTTTTAAGTTCTATTGGAAAATCTCACAATCATCCACAATCATGAAATTTTATTACCTCAATTTTAGGATTATATATATATTCTTCTTTTTATTCTGCATATTTTTTAAATGAATAAATTGTTTCAACTTAGCAAGATTAATTTTTTTATATATTAATTCCAAATTCAAAGAATGATGGATTTTTCCCTCCAAACCATTATTCCTTGAAGTCATTGAGCCAGGCTCATGTTTAAGAGGCTAAATGATTTTGAGACATTTGGGCATTTTAATGGATATGATTTTGAAAGAAAAATAAAATTTAGGAACATATAAGATAAGATTAAAATTTAATAATTATTTTCTTCACTTTTTCATGTTACTAAAATAAATAAATAAAAGTTTTAAAATATCTAAAATTTTGGCTACTTTTTAATATTTTAATTTTCCTCCAATTTTCTATCACTAAGAAAAGAGATTTAACGTTCTATTTCATTTTTTATTTTTCATGATTATAAGATCAAAATTAAACTTAAATCTATTATTAAATCTAGCCAAATCTATTATTTGAAAGGCTCAATTTTAATTTATTTTTCTTCTCATAATCTATTATTTTAGAAAAATAAAATTACTTATATATTATCATTTTTAATTTTAAGTTGTAATATGAAGTTATTTTATTAAATATATTTACCAAATCTAGACTCACCTATAATTGGAAAGGCTCAATTTTTATCTTTGGTCCTAAGCTCTAGGAGTTTGCCTAAAATTATAATAAGTCTTTTTCAGTTTGGGTTCATAAGTTCGAAAATTATTATATGCATTTTAGTAAAAAGAACCTTAAATATTTGCTTAGCCATTAATTTCTTATCATATAACATCATTAAAATATACCAATACAAATATCAATCTATTTGATCGAAAATTAATTATAGAAGCAAGGTTTTTTTTTTTTTCCCATGTTAGGCATCCTCTTCTTGATTCAAATATTAGTCTATTTATCCTAGTTTATTTCTTACAAATATATATACTATTTTCATCAAATGATACTTTACAAAAAACCACCACCACTTCTACTCACGTACCAGGCAGCATATTTTGAGCCAACCAATATTCCAAAGGTAAAACCATTAATTCCAAAGGTGGTTGTTTTCATTAATTGCTAGGAAACTTCTATATATTCCATATGATACGTGTTCATCAAGGAAAAATATTAATGGAAGGGAAAATATAGGAAAGTTGTTAAAGATATTAAATAATGAGTCTTTATTATCTAATTTTATCTCTTGAGTTAGTACTTTTTGTTATTATGACTTAAAATAAATAATATTAGTCCAATAAGATGTGTATTTTGAAAAAAAAAAAATCAATTTTAAGCATTTGGTTTTAGTTATCTTTCTATAATCAAGAATTAGTTTCTTTTCAAGACTTTGAAGAATTATTGCTTCAAATAATGTTTTCATATGAAGTCTTCTCAAAATGTTTTTAAACTTTGAAGAATTGTTTCTTTCACATGAAGAATTAAAAAGTATTTTTAAGTCTTTGGTTTCACATGGGGAAAGAACAATGAAAGTTTAAAAAGTCTTTAAAGTAAGGGTCATAGAGTTACATCTTTCAAACTTGTCCAATCATACCGAGTTATGTTGGGTAAAGAACTGAAGCATGAAATAAGTTGTTTTGAATCATGATTTCCATTTTAAGGTATAACAAAGTCTTCACATGAATTAGTATGTATGTAAATTACCAAAAGAAAAAATTTTCTTTTCACATGAAGAATTGTTGCTTCAAATAATGTTTTCAAGTGAAGTCTTCTCAAAATGCTTTTAGACTTTGAAGAATTGTTTCTTTCACATGAAGAATTAAAAAGTATTTTTAAGTCTTTGGTTTCACATGGGGAAAAAGTAATGAAAGTTTAAAAGTCTTTAAAGTAAGGGTCATATAATTATATCTTTCAAACTTGTCCAATCATACTAAGTTATATTTAAAGAAGTGAAGCATGAAATAAGTTGTTTTGAATCATGATTTCCATTTTAAGGTATAATAAAGGCTTCACATGAATTAGTATGTACGTAAATTACCAAAAGAAAAAAATTTTCTTTTCACATGAAGAATGGTTGCTTCAAATAATATTTTCACATGAAGTCTTCTCAAAATGCTTTTAGACTTTGAAGAATTGCTTCTTTCACATGAAGAATTAAAAAGTATTTTTAAGTCTTTGGTTTCACATGGGGAAAGAGCAATGAAAGTTTAAAAGTCTTTAAAGTAAGGGCCATAGAATTGCATCTTTCAAACTTGTCCAATCAAACCGAGTTATGTTGGGTAGAGAAGTAAAGCTTGAAATAAGTTGTTTTGAATCATGATTTCCATTTTAAGGCATAATAAAGGCTTCACATGGATTGGTACGTATGTAAATTACCGAAAGAAAAAATTTTCTTTTAAATATTTCACATAGAATGATAGAGTAGCTCACCTATATCGAGAAAACGACTTCTTTTGTATGTATGTATGAAATTTAGTTGTGGGTTATACATTAATGTAACCTTATTAATTATGATGAGAGTAAAAAAAAAGGTAATATCTCAAAATTGAGTATGTTCCAATATATACATATATTTACTTATAATATACACAATCAAAACCTTATGAACAATGATAAAAGAAAAAGAAAGATACAAGACCCTCAATTAAGGAAATAAAATTCAATAATAGTAGTTTTCCAATAAAACAAGGAAAAGATGGAAAGAAAATTTATCATTTTGTTGACTCAAGTATCCATGTGTTCAACTCAAAGACTTATCAACTATGCAAAAGTTATAAGAGCTTTTTAATAATAACAAATAATATTTCACATTGTATATATAAAATATAATAGAGTTTTAATATAAAAAAGATTAAATAAATAAAAGCAACTGATATCACCACAATTGTTTCCACTGGTCTCTATTATAATTAAAATGCCTCAAAGAGAAAGCACAAATTGAACTATAGAGTAATCAACAATGCTAAATAAGCAAAAACATTACATGTCTTATATTCAAGTTATAATATAAATTTAGTACGAAAAAATTGATTAAATAAGAAAAAAAAACATAAACAAATTATATTAATCAATTGTCTCTCAAAAAATTGCTAATATTTTTTATTACTCAAATTCTTTTAATGTTTACAATGTATTCATGTGACATAAGTTATGTAACATGTTTATAATGTTTTTAAATAGTGTTGAGTGCATAAAAGGAGCCATAACTTATTATATTTGAATCCTCCTCTCTATTTCTACTCGAGCAATCATGATAAACTCCAAATTAGCAATCATTGTGTTCCTTCTACTCTTTTTTCTCCTTGATCATTTCAACCTTATGCAAAGCAAACACCTTTGTTTGTAATTAGGGATGACAATAAGGTAGGTTTCAGAGAGGTTACCCTGATTCCAACCCCATCCCATTTATTTTTATCTATTATCATCCTCATCTAAAAATAAATAAAATTAAATGAGGCAGTGTAGGAATAGGAAATTCTCATACTCGGTCCTATCTATTTATTATTATTTTTTAAATCATTTTTATTAAAAATCATTATAATTTATAAATAAATAAAGTGTATAAGTGTTTATAATTTATTTTTATGAAAAGTAATATTTTACATATATGTTAAAAATGAAAAAGAAAATGAATTAAAATAATTTTTTATTTAACTTTATATATAATTAGGATGGGGTAGGGCAAGGTAGGACAAAGTCATACCCGAACTTGCCTCAAACCCATCCTAAGTTTTTAAAAATCTTTCAAATTCGTCATAAACCTATTTATCTTTATCCCAAACACATAACATTAGGGATGAGATGAGGCATGTACTCAGAAAACCCCGTCTCATTGTCATCCTTATTTACAATAAAATAATCTCTTATGAACTTTAAACAGACTCTCATTGATCCTGCACATCATCTCTTATCTTGGTCTGGGGATAAGACCGATGTGGATGGACAAGAGTCCCACTGCCACAACATTCCTATTAGAGTTATCGAGCTTTATATGATGAATTATGGTAGTTCTAATTTCTCATTATGGTATTCCCAATTGTTCTCATTAGAATTTTCGTTATTATGACATAGAATAAATAATATTTGTCCAATAATGCCTACGTTTATCTTCTGAAAAAAGAAATTAATTTTACGTCACCTAAAAGTAAGTTTTAGTTACTATTTTATAGTGAAGAAATTTGATTCTTCTTAAGACTTGTTGCTGGGCATTGTGGAATATAAATATATAGTTGTTTCCATGAACTCTTTCAAAAATACTTTTAAGTCTTCCATTTCACACCCAAGGAGACTTTTTAAGTCGTCATTTGCACTTGAGTGGAAGACCAATTGAAATTTAAGGAGTCTTCAAAGTTAACAGCAAGTGATTAAATCTATCAAATCAATTTGTCCAATAAAATAAGTAATGTTGAGTGGAATTTGTGCAATACAAAATAAGTTAATTTGATTAATGATTTCCATCACAAGACATATTCATAACTTCACATAAATGTAAAATACCCCAACAATTTTAATTTATTTATTCTATGTATAAAGTATATTATCATGTTATTGATATTTTACATAATATCGTGCAAACTTTAGAAGTTGAGGAAATATTTTTTGTAGAATGATATTAAAAGCAAATCTCAAAATATTTGTCTAGCTAGATGCTTATTGATATTAATTTTTCCATGTTTTTGTTCATTGAAGTCCACTTAGAAAAAAATCAAACTTAATTCCATCATAAATGGTCAAAAGAAAAAAGTGGAGTAAAATATTTATATCCCCTTTCCTCTTACTAAAGATGCGAAGAGATTAAAACATTAAAAATCCAAATAGTGATATTCCAAAAAGTCCAGAAGTCATGAGTACAACTTAATCATTCACCATATTAGAGAGATTGATTGTAAGGAGGGGATGTTGAGGATCGTGGGAGTTTTGGATGGTGATAGGATCATTGGTGGAAGAGAGGGTTGCACCGAAAGCCATTGAGGAGACTGGTTGTAGAAAATACGCCCAAAAAAAAAAAAAAGTCTCTGATACCATATTGAAATAGAGAGAGGATTATTGAGAAACAATGACTTGATTTTTCTATTAATTAAGAATGAATATATATACACAAAATTGGGCGTTGTTGTGAGTTATCTAAAACACAAAAATAGGAAACAATCCAAGAATTAGGGGATTACAACTAATTACAAGGATCTTACAACTAATTACAAGAATTTAAAACATAAAGAAAATTTATTGTAATGAATTCTCTAATACTAGGAGCAGTGTCCACAATTCCTAGAGTTTGAGATGTATAGACTTTGAAGAGATCTTTGTGTTTGCAGCCATGCTGGAAACTTAGGGCCCATCTTGCAAGAAACCAGCTTCATATATTGAAGTTGAAAAGGAGGAATCCAATTTGAGCTCACACTGAATGTTAGATACGTCCAAGACATCTCTAAGTACTTCAAGTTTGAGAGTTTGATAAAATGTACTTCTGATACAATTCCTGTCAAAGGGTTTCTTCCTATAACCAGAGCTTCCAAATTTGAGAGAAGTCCCATGCTCTCTGGGAGAGCGCCATTTAATAGATTACCATAAAGATATAATGTGGACAAGGATGATAAATTTCCTATTGACGAAGGAACCTGACCATCCAAGGAATTGTAATCAAGATTAAGTTCCTTTAGGTAGTTGAGCTGCCCTAAGGACTCTGGAATTTGCCCCTTTAATATCACCACCTATGATCTTTACGAGTTCATTTAAACACCACTTGGAGGTAGCATAGTTTTTTGAGAAAATAATAATAAAAATATTTGATCCTTGGATAGCTCTGGACAGACCCCATTTGATGTCCTCTCCTTTCTCAACTTCTTCATCATCTCTGAAGGTGTGAATTCCATATGCAAACAAACTGTTATAAAGATGATCAGTAAAATTCTTGCGAGTGTCTTCACTTCTGAAACTCAAGAACACATCACAACTATGAGGATTAGAAGTAGAAGATGAAGCCATTTCTGGACTGGATCCGGAGGAGTTACAAGAAGGATTAGAAAGAAAAGAAAGGGTCTTTCAATGATAAATGGCTGTTCTCCTTTTGGCAAGCAATCTTTTTCTGGTCGGAGCTAGAAGGAACAATATTGAAAGTTCCAAGGAAGAAAGAGAAATACTGTTGAGTGCCCTTTTCCAACCAATTGTGGGGCTGCCACTACTGTCCATATTCTCAACCAGCTCCTTTAGATTGAATGGTTCATATCACTCTTCTTCGCTCCCTCCTTTGTCATTTTTCTTTAATTTTCTTCCGTCTCCCATTCAACAACCAGAACTCACCCTTTCACATGTGCGCTAATTAATTCTTGATTTCAGGGAAGCTCCATTTTAGTTTCTCTTTTGCCAATTTTCCTGTTTGATCACCCAACAACAATCCACTTTAGGCGAGTTTTTAGTTTAAATGATGAAAGTTAGGTTGGAAAGAACAGTAAGGTGGGTGCAAAGTGGGGATGAACGCACCCACCTTTCAGGGAAAAGGTCAAACCAAAAAGATAGTGATACCTATAATAATCAGGAAAAAAAATCTACGATAGTATCAAACTTCTAATTTTACCTTGCAAAGTTTATTATATAGATTATTAAATAAGAGTAAAGCTACAAAACAATTAAATTTTATTTGCATATATGAAGTCATTCGATTGATGATGTCTTTTCGATAATGAACATCTCTCGTGACAATGCCTTTCACAAATACTTGGCTGGCATAAGGTGGGGCTGTGATTCTCCCTTAGTATTTCTAACTATGGCTGGTCTGAGATTAAAGACTAGTTGATGCTCATTTTTAATGTTCCATTGTTGGTTCACATGGGTTGTGTGGTTTCAACTTGTTAATTTCTAAAAGGTGGGTTGCTGTAGTAGCAATTCAAACTGACAAAAACAGCTGATCTTTCAATTAAAATGGTAGTAGTTTCAAAGGAAAAGGAAGAGGCTGGTAGATGGAATGAGCCCATTTCCAAATTGTATGGTTTCTTCTCGTTTGACTGACTGAAATGTCTGGTAGTGAAGATTCCACGTCCTTTGTTAGAAGGATGTGAGTGATGCCAAACCCACCAGTCACTGCCATAACGCCAAATCCAAGGACTTGCAGTTGTATACCTTGCATGAAACAAGGGCAGTGTTCGACATCAAGCGTGCTAAATCTTTAAACCAATACCCAAGGAAATGGTTGTCGTTACATCATGTTAAGCTAGTAAATTGCTTAATGGTGCAAAGCTTAAAATATTAGAGATGATAATTGCTCCATCCGAAATTCCCCTTGGATGATAATTTGTTCTAAAAACACTTGATCCAAAAATTTAGTCACTTCCAATAGAAATATGTGCTGAATTTTTCAAAGTTGATTTGGCCACCATCCAAAATTCCAAATACAGTTACTAGAGTCTATTTATCTACCAATGCAGACAAACTTTTTAAGACTCAAGATGTCCCACTTGACTTCAATTATTTTGGTTTGTGAAGGATATTTGTCTCAACTTCCAATGTGTGAAAGAGATTTTTCTCAACTTGCTACATATGGAACAAACAACTTGATTGATGGAAAATTGGTAATGTTTTAAGAGAAAATTGGTTCAAATTAATAAGTTGCTAATATTAGTTATCATTTATTTGTTCATTCAACATTTTAGTAGTGTGTTTGTTTGGGATACATAATGTTTAGTATAGTCGGTTATTATCTAATTTTTTTCACAATTGACTCCTAATTTGGGCATAGTTGATTTCTCTGGATAAAAATTTTCAAGCAAAGCTACTCAATTGTAACACCACTTTTCTCTTGTTGAATTGAAAAGAATTGTTATAATAAAGTTTGGTTTCCCCAATTGAGCCACAATATTTTATTTTTAGATATTTTGAATATATATTTCAAATATTGTAAGAATTCTTCATTGAGGAGAAATGGAAAAAAGAGTGAAAAATTACTCCTTTATCTTTGTTTTGTACTATTAGGAAAGGAAGAAATTAAATGTCTTTTAATAATATATCAGATTAACAGCTTAAACCCCTTTTTATGTGTAATTTTTTTGGAATGGGTAATTAGAAACAAGGATAAAAATATTGTTTTTATGGATATATCGATAACATGATTTTACATATATATCAAGAAATATCGGTGGATATTTGACACCAAATATCAATGAGACAGAAATTAATCAAAATTTATGAAAATATTGCAAAAAATTCTAAAATTTGATATAAAAAATAATAATAGATATTATAAGGTTATTTTATTCAATAAATTATATATATATATATATATATATATATATATATATATATATATATAAAATAATAATAATAATAAATTAAATATATATTTTATAGAGATTCATGCAATTTGGATGTATTTTTTTATTTTAAAATATTGATAATTGTATTTATAAATTTATATTTAATTATTATACAAAATATACTATATTTCAAATTAATTTATATACAATAATTTGACTTTAATTAATTTATAATATATATATACTTAGGACATTTACATTTATGAATCCTCTATATAATGTTTGTTTGTAATATAAATGTATAAATATATATGACACATGTAAACTTAATACAAACAGCATAGCTGGCCTGGGTCCTGCATCAATTCCCTTTGGTCCAGTTCATATTTTCATTTTAAGAATGAGATGCAATCCCACATCGGCCACAAACAAAAATGAAAATGAGTATTGCCTCATGAGGTCCTGGTTAAATGCGCCTCGAGGGCTGGGCTTTAAAAAGTAGCTGCTGTGTGGAAGAAGCTGTTGGGCCCGTCCATTAAAGCCTATTTCAGATTTTTGAATTACAAATTCAAAAAATCGATTTTTTTATCGATATATTGCCGAAAAATTGGTGAAAAATATGTGAGTATAGAGATGCATCGGACACGGTCGAAATTTTGGGTGTGTTATCGTGTTATATAAATATATATATATATATATATATATATATATATATATATATATATATATATATATATATATATATACAAAAGATTGAAAAAAAGGACTACAAATGCATCAATACTCAATTCATTTTCATGGCAGCAGTGCCTAAAAGTAAGGGTCTCCAAAAAGCCCGCGGCCCGTGGCCCGCTTTAGGCCCGGCCCGGCCCGACGGGCTAAAGCCCGGCCCAAGCCCGGCCCGAGCCCGGCCCGAGCCCGTCGGGCCCAAGCCCGGCCCGAGCCCGTTTTTGGGCAGGCCGGGCCGCGGGCCTAAGTTTAGGCCCGGCCCGGCCCGCCCCTTTAAAAAAAAATTACAAAAATAAAAATTATTAAAAAAAATATTCATTTCAAAATTTTATTCATTGAATATATAATTACATTTGAAAATGTGGGAAAAGTTTACATCACTACAAAATAAATACATCCCAACTAGGTTGGCACCTATTTATTTGTCAATCATCTGTATTTTTCAACCACAAAAAATAAAAATAAAAATATAATATACATTTAGTCATTATTTTCTGGCGGTGATGGCGAACTATCATGCATCCATGAAGATCTTGATAATTTTAAAGATTCCATATCGGCAAGCATCTCTGTTTCTCGAATGGAATCATACATCCTTTTATCTGCTATTTCCCAATCTTTCACACATATCCCTGCTTCAATAACATCTGGCGCTAAGTTGCATCGTTTTTTACTAACTACTCTTCCACCTGCACTAAAAGCAGCTTCTGATGCAACTGTACTCACAGGAATTGTTAGTACATCACGAGCAATTATAGAAAGCACAGGATATTTGTGTTGATGTGATTTCCACCATATTAAAATATCAAAATCTTCTTGATCTTCAAATGAAATTGTATCAGTATTAAGATATTTATCTAAATCAGATGTATTATTTGGAGAACTATTTGTTGTCTTTTTTCGACTTTTCAACATTTCTAGAGCTCCTTTATAAAAAGATGAGGAGTTTGTAGATGTAGGTGGCAATTTAATAGTATTAATATCATTACCATATTTTTCTTTATAATAGTTATATAAATTATATAATAATGAATTTATTTCATTTTTAATTTCTTCAATTTTTATTTGGTCATTAAAATAAATAACTTTTAACCATTCATCACAAGCTTCAAATTTCAATCTAGGGTCCACAATTAAAGCAATATAAAAAATTAAAGGTATTTCTCCCCAATATTTTCTAAATTTTTCTATCATTGCAAATATTGTATCATTAAATATTTCAAAACTTAAATATTTTTGAAATACAAGAAAAATATTAGTTATTTGCGTAATAACTCGATTTGAAGTTGGATAATATACACCACAAAAAATGTTTGTTGAAATATCAAAAACTTCAAAAAGATCTCTTAAAAGATCCGCAATATGCCAATCATAATCATTTAATGCATAAATATCTGCTTCACAATCATTATTAATTAATTGTATTTCATATAATTCGACTACTTTTCTATATTTTGTAATATTTTGTAAAAGTTTATATGTGGAATTCCATCTAATGGCCATATCCAAATTTATATTTTTTCTTTTCATATTTAACATTTTGCAACAATGAAAAAATAATTCATGTTTTGCTTGAGAACTATTAATACTATATGCAATGCCTCTAATTTTTTCCAATGTACTATCAACATTTTTTAATCCATCCTTTACAATTAAATTTAAAATATGTGCACAACAACGCACATGAAATATTTTAGCATGATCTTCTTTTACTTGCCAATATAGTTTTAATCTATGTATTGCTGCATCATTATTAGCAGCATTATCTAATGTTATTGTCAATATTTTATCACGAATGCCTAAATCTATAATTTCATCATTTATTAAAGATGCTATATTTTTACCACTATGTGGAGCATTTATTAATTTAAATGAAATTATTCTTTTATTTAATTTCCATTCATTATCAATGTAGTGAGCAGTTATACATAAAAAACCAGTGTGAGTTAAAGATGTCCAAATATCAGATGTTAAACAAATATTTCCTTCAAAATTTGCAAAAAAATTTTTTTAAAATTTCTTTTTGTGTATAAAATTTTTCATAATATCTCTTTTAACTGTATTTCCAGACCAACCTTTAAATTGAGGATTAATACCTCGTTGAATTGTTCCTACAAAATCATGAGTTTCCATCATGTTGAAAGGTTGTTCTGCTCTTATTATATAATCAATCATTTCTTCACGACAGTTAGATTCATCATAAGAAAATGTTTTTAAATTTCCACTTTCATTTTTACCTAATTGCATATAATTTCTAATATCTACATTATTTTTAGTTTTACAATTTTCATGATGTCTTTTTAAATGACTTGTGCCTGCATTTGAGCCATCAGTAAGAAATTTATTACAAATTTTACATTTTGCTTTTATTTCTTTTTTATTATTTTCTAAAATTATTTCTATTCTATCAAAAAAATTCCATATATTTGAAGTAAATTTTTTGTTTGATGATATTTCATCACATGGACTAGATGAAGAAGCACTTGTCATATTATAATTATTGATAAAATATTATGCCAAAAATAATAAAGTAATAAATATAAAAAAAAATGTAACAAAAAAATAAAGTAGTAGGGGTGAAGTATGTTACTCAATTAGAGAACCGATGCAGAAATTCCTAGCAAATTTGAACTCTTGGAGCCACCAATGCTTGTTTTGCACCACCAACAATATTGTATAATTTGATGGAAAAATAAAAGAATTTGAATATTGTAGAATGTGAGAGAAATAGAGAGAGAAATAGAGAGAATTTGATGAAAAAATGAAATGGAAGAAGATGTATTTATAGGAAGATTTTTTTTAAAAAAAAAAAAAAAAAAAAAAATTTGACATGTGACCGTTGGAGCCTCCAACGGTCATATGGGAATAATGGGATGGAGCTAAAGGCTCCAACGGTCACATGACCGTTGGAGCCTTTAATTTTTTTTTAAAAAATAATATACTGTATTTTTATATACATATAACTAAGTTCCATTAATAAACATAAAAAGTTTGTAGCTTAGTTGGTTAAAGCTTTAAACTTTAACCATGAGGGGAGGGGTTCGAATCCCCCCCTCCCTTCCCTTTCATTTTGGCTTTAATAAAAAAGCCCGCCCGGCCCGGCCCGGCCTGCCCAGGCCCGCCCACCAGCCCGCCAAACCCGCGGGCTCATAGGCCGGGCCGCGGGCCTACCATTCTTGCATGGCCCGCACGGCCCGGCCCGTTGACTGGTCAACGGCCCATAGGCCCGGCCCGAGCTGGGCCGCGGGCCTCTTATTTCAGGCCCGGCCCGGCCCGCCCGTTGGAGACCCTTACCTAAAAGAGATTATTATTAATATCATAACACAACAGCAATAACATATATAGAAACTTCAACACAAAAGATAGCGTAATTAATACTACCACTTTGAATATATAGTGCTCTTTGGCCATGCCACTGAAGTTGTTGAAACATGTGAGTATGATACACTCCCTTGGAGATCATCCTGAAACGAATTTGAAAATAAGAGACATTAGATTTGGAAAACATGTCAGCATATGATTTGAAAAATTTTCATAGAAGGGTAATCATATGTCTTTTCCTTACCAGCATGGTATCTTCTCAACTTTTGGTGGAACCACTTCAATTTTATTGCTATACCCACATAGGCCCAGTCTCTCATGTCATAAAGAAACTGGAAATAAGCATGCCTCCATGCTCTCTTGAAAAAGAGAGCTCCACAAACTCCCCAAAACCCCACAATGAATCCTGATCCCATGCCGATGTAAAACCATGCGATTTCAGGAAATTCTCTGTTTTCTTCTACAGCAGTGGGATCTAGAGTGCAGTTTTTCGTAAGAGGGGCACCACACAGTTCAGGATTGCCAAAGAAAGAAAGTGGATCGAAGCTTTGAAGCTGGGTGCTTGAAGGAATTCTCCCAGAAAAGTTTTTGAATGACAGGTCCAGGTAATCAAGAAATGTTAAATTGCTCATGCTCTGAGGAATTTCAACTGAAAGATGATTTCTCGAGAGATCTAGAGATTCTAATGATGCCATCACCCCAATTTTCTCTGGTATCCTCCCCATTAAATGATTTCGAGATAAGTTTAGAAATTTCAGTTCAAAAAGACTTGAGATTTCAATTGGGATTGATCCAGATAAATTGTTACTTGAAAGGTCAATCATCCTTACTAATGGAAGAATCCCTTCGTACTCTGCTTTCCTCCCCTTTATATCTAAAACAATACTTTCCATGTAAGATTCATAATCATACCTTGCTTGCAAAGTATCATCCGCAATATACTGGATAGGTCCTCCAGTCATAGCACTGATACTATTCAAGCATTTGGGTATTGATCCTGACAGACTATTATCAGCAAGATCCAACACTATAAGAGAAGAAAGTTGGCATATTTGTGGAGGAATTTTGCCCATGAATTTATTGGATCTTAAGTTGAAAATAATTAGAGTTGTCATCTCAAAAATCCACCTGGGTATAATCCCCGAAAATTTATTGTCACTTAGATTTATCAGCCCCAAAACCTTGCAGTTCTCTATTGATGAGGGTATGTCTCCATAGAAGGAATTGTTTTGCAAGCTCAATGCTTTAAGTCCAACCAAAGAACCCATGGAATTAGGAATTTTACCAGATAGATTGTTGCTTCCCAGTCTTACATGAGTAAGAGACGGCCAATGCATCCAACAATCAGAAAGTTCCCCTGATAAAGCATTAATTGATATGTCAAGGACCTCCAATTGACTTCTTCCATTCATCTTCTGGCACATGAAAGGGGAAATCTGTCCCGAGAATGAATTGTTAGCAATATTCAACACACCAACATTCGGAGACAGACGTGGCAACCGACCTGAGAAGCAGTTAGAACTCAAATCAATGATAGTATTATTTAGTACAACTTGGGATAAGTCCCCAGATATCTGGTTGTTAGAGAGATGGATCTGTTGGATGGATGAAGCGAACTTCCAGAACCAGTTTGGAGCTGTGTCCACAATTCCAGAACTGGAGACGTCTAGATAGACAAGAGACTTTTGTGTCTGTAGCCACGCAGGAAATTTTGGACCCATTTTACAGTAATCCGCCTCCAGATACCCTAGTTGGAATAGAGGAGTCCAACTGGAGCTCACATGGAAAGATAAAGATGTTCCAGATATCGACAAGCCCTTCAATTTTGAGAGTGCTGTAAAATGTACTTCTGATATGGTCCCTGTTAAGGAAGTCCATCCTACATTTAAATACTCCAAATTGGATAGAAGCCCCAGACTCATTGGAAGAGTGCCATTAATCAACGAATTACGAGAAAGACCCAAATACCTCAAGGATGATAAGTTTCCTATGGATGTAGGAATAGGGCCATGAAAGGAATTCGAAGAAACATCGAGATATTCTAGATATTTGAGTTGTCCCAGACTCATTGGAAGAGTGCCATTAATCCACTGATTTCCATAAAGACGCAAATACCTCAAGGATGATAAGTTTCCTATGGATGTAGGAATAGGGCCATGAAAGGAATTGAAAGAAACATCGAGATGTTCTAGATATTTGAGTTGTCCCAGACTCATTGGAAGAGTGCCATTAATCAACGGATTTTCAGAAAGAAGCAAATACCTCAAGGATGATAAGTTTCCTAAAGACTCTGAAATTTGCCCCTTGAATTGATTGAGATATAGACTTAGAGACACAAGACTGCTGAGATTAAACAACCAATTTGGTATTTCTTGATTGAAATTGTTCACAGAAAGATCAAGAAATGTGAGAGATGTGAAATTGGCATACCCGAGAGATGAAGTCATATTGCTATCAAGTTCACATTCGGACAAGTGCAGCTCTGAAAGAGAAGGGAGCATAGACACGGATTCAAGCCAATGGACTTCCCTGTGAAGGTCGACCCCATTCATGCCTAGGTACTTCAAAAAAGCAAGATGAGAAATCCAACCAAGATTCTCAACGTACAGCAGCCCACTGTTATCTCCCAGATCCAGGTGACGAAGAGTCGAGAGATTTCCAAGCTGATGAGGGACTAGTCCACCAAATTCAGCAAATGAGAGGTCAAGATATCTCAAACTCCCCATGGAACCCAGGAAACTTGGAATTGGACTACCTCCAAAATCATTCCAACTCAAGTTCAAGTAACTCAAAAATTCTAATTCAAGCAAAGCAGGGCTAATCTCACCACCCAACTTGAACTTTCTATAGAATTCTAAATCATCCATGTCATATGGATTACCGAGATGGAGCTCAACCACTCGCCCTGTAACGTTGTTGCAGCGAACTGCTTCCCATCTACAACAATCTTGATTGACAGACCAAGACGAGAGCCGGTTGCCAGGATCAGAGAGAGATTTCTTGAATCTTAGAAGGGCATGTTTCTCTTTTTCATTGCAAACCAAAGTGTTTGGGTCGCATAAGATTGAGATGGTGGAGGAGAGAAAGCAAAGCAAGGGAAACAGAATGATGGGTCTGGAGTTTCTCATGGTTGCTTAATTACAAACTAGAGGGAGAATGAGAGTGTGAGTACTTGAAAGAAGAAAGGCATATATATAATAGAACTCAAGGGCTCCTTTTTATGGTTGGTTGCAAGCTCATGCTTTCTACCGTCAAAATTCCAATATGTACTATTTCATTGAAAATGATTTTCCATATTTAATATATAAATAAGTTTTTCACGTGTACAACAGTCAATCATTTAGACAAATTTTTTTTTAATTAATTTAAAAATAAATTTTTACTGTTATTTTGTAAAAAAATAAAATTGTAATTTCAATTCATGTTTAAAATTAATTAAAATTAATTTAAATCTTAATCAAATAATTTTTAAATTAAATAAATAAAAGATAATTTTTTTTAGTAAAATACAAATAACAAATATTTTTAGTAAAATATGGGTAATAATAGTATATTAAAATAATAATAAGTCTTTTTTTTTATTAAAAATGATACTATTTTAGCGTATAATATAACATATGCATATTAACATCTTTATCAAAATATAATTGATTTTTAAAAAATAAATAATAATAATTTAAAATAAAAACGATTAATTTTAATTTTAATATTTTAATACTCAATTATAGTTATAGGATTTGGAATTAGTTTTTATTTGGTGTTTAGTTAATTGGATTAGTTTTATAATTCCAAATTATTTTTTAAAAAATAGTAAATTTATTAAAGAATTTAAAGTATTAAATCTTATTCATCTATTTGTCTAGTAAGATAATATATAATATATTTCTAAATAATTCATATGACTCACTTTTAGAAATTACTAAACTTATTATTTGAGTCTATTTATTTACCAATAAATTTATAAAAGTGGTTATGTTCGTAACAAAATACTAAAGTCACTTGGACTTGGTTTAGTTTATAAGTTTTTCAGTGGTGATTGGGGTTTTTTTTTTTTTTTTTTAAATCCCCAAATAATTTTTTAAAATTATAAAATAAAAAATATCTTTAAATCATATGGTTGGAATATAGCCTAAAATGGAGCATGGCCTAAAAGAGAGAAGGATGAATTGGCCCAGTGGACATTGGAAATAAAATATTTAAGTGTAATTTTGCCAAATATGAGATGGACATGGGCCAAAACCATAAGATTGGATAGAAATTTGAATCTATGTTATATGTGGCCTTTAACATAAACCCACATTACTACTACTCTTTGGGCTCAGACAAAAGAATAAGGATAAAAATATAATTAAAAATAAATAAAAAATCTCTACCTTTTGAGACTTAAAAGTAATTGGCTACTATTAAAATTTTGGCATGCACTAGCATTGTGACTTTAGCATTACATTTTGTCAAGGTAGTGTTGATTTCTCTTCATATACTATATAGTTTTGTCTTTTTTAGTTCTATTGGAAAATCTCACAATCATGCACAATCATGAAATTTTATTACCTCAATTTTAGGATAATATATATATATATATATATATTCTTCTTTTTCTTCTGCATATTTTTTAAACGAATAAATTGTTTCAACTTAGCAAGATTAATTTTTTTATATATTAAATCCAAATTCAAAGAATGATGGATTTTTCCCTCCAAACCATTATTCCTTGAAGTCATTGAGGCTCATGTTTAAGAGGCTAAATGATTTTGAGACATTTGGGCATTTTAATGGATATGATTTTGAAAGAAAAATAAATTTTAGGAACACATAAGATAAGATTAAAATTTAATAATTATTTTCTTCACTTTTTCATGTTACTAAAAAAATAAATAAAAGTTTTAAAATATCTAAAATTTTTGCTACTTTTTAATATTTTAATTTTCCTCCAATTTTCTATCACTAAGAAAAGAGATTTAACGTTCTATTTCATTTTTTATTTTTCATGGTTATAAGATCAAAATTAAACTTAAATCTATTATTAAATCTAGCCAAATCTATTATTTGAAAGGCTCAATTTTAATTTATTTTCTTCTCATAATCTATTATTTTAGAAAAATAAAATTACTTATATATTATCATTTTTAATTTTAAGTTGTAATATGAAGTTATTTTATTAAATATATTTACCAAATCTAGACTCACATATTATTGGAAAGGCTCAATTTTTATCTTTGGTCCTAAGCTTTGGGAGTTTGCCTAAAATTATAATAAGTCTTTTTCAGTTTGGGTTCATAAGTTCGAAAATTATTATATGCCATTTTAGTAAAAAGAACCTTAAATATTTGCTTAGACATTAATTCTTATCATATAACATCATTAAAATATACCAATACAAATATCAATCTATTTGATCGAAGATTAATTATAGAAGCAAGGTTTTTTTTTTTTTTTCCATGTTAGGCATCCTCTTCTTGATTCAAATATTAGTCTATTTATCCTAGTTTATTTCTTACAAATATATATACTATTTTCATCAAATGATACTTTACAAAAAACCACCACCACTTCTACTGACGTACCAGGCAGCATATTTTGAGCCAACCAATTTTTCAAAGGTAAAACCATTAATTCCAAAGGTGGTTGTTTTCATTAATTGCTAGGAAACTTCTATATATTCCATATGATACGTGTTCATCAAGGAAAAATATTAATGGAAGGGAAAATATAGGAAAGTTGTTAAAGATATTAAATAATGAGTCTTTAATATCTAATTTTATCTCTTGAGTTAGTACTTTTTGTTATTATGACTTAAAATAAATAATATTAGTCCAATAAGGTGTGTATTTTGAAAAAAAAAAAAATCAATTTTAAGCATTTGGTTTTAGTTATCTTTCTATAATCAAGAATTAGTTTCTTTTCAAGACTTTGAAGAATTATTGCTTCAAATAATGTTTTCACATGAAGTCTTCTCAAAATGTTTTTAGACTTTGAAGAATTGTTTCTTTCACATGAAGAATTAAAAAGTAGTTTTAAGTCTTTGGTTTCACATGGGGAAAGAACAATGAAAGTTGAAAAAGTCTTTAAAGTAAGGGTCATAGAGTTACATATTTCAAACTTGTCCAATCATACCGAGTTATGTTGGGTAAAGAAGTGAAGCATGAAATAAGTTGTGTTTGAATCATGATTTCCATTTTAAGGTATAACAAAGTCTTCACATGAATTAGTATGTATGTAAATTACCAAAAGAAAAAATTTTCTTTTCACATGAAGAATTGTTGCTTCAAATGATGTTTTCACGTGAAGTCTTCTCAAAATGCTTTTAGACTTTGAAGAATTGTTTCTTTCACGTGAAGAATTAAAAAGTATTTTTAAGTCTTTGGTTTCACATGGGGAAAAAGCAATGAAAGTTCAAAAGTCTTTAAAGTAAGGGTCATATAATTATATCTTTCAAACTTGTCCAATCATACTAAGTTTTGTTTAAAGAAGTGAAGCATGAAATAAGTTGTTTTGAATCATGATTTCCATTTTAAGGTATAATAAAGGCTTCACATGAATTAGTATGTACGTAAATTACCAAAAGAAAAAATTTTCTTTTCACATGAAGAATGGTTGCTTCAAATAATGTTTTCACGGGAAGTCTTCTCAAAATGCTTTTAGACTTTGAAGAATTGCTTCTTTCACATGAAGAATTAAAAAGTATTTTTAAGTCTTTGGTTTCACATGGGGAAAGAGCAATGAAAGTTTAAAAGTCTTTAAAGTAAGGGTCATAGAATTACATCTTTCAAACTTGTCAGTCATATTGAGTTATGTTGGGTAAAGAAGCGAATCATGAAATAAGTTGTTTTGAATCATGATTTCCATTTTAAGGTATAATAAAGGCTTCACATGAATTGGTACGTATGTAAATTACCAAAAGAAAAAATTTTCTTTTCACATGAAGAATTGTTACTTCAAATAATGTTTTCCCATGAAGTCTTCTCAAAATGCCTTCAAACTTTGAAGAATTGTTTCTTTCAGATGAAAAATTAAAAAGTATTTTTAAGTCTTTGGTTTCTCATGGGGAAAGAGCAATGAAAGTTTAAAAAGTCTTTAAAGTAAGGGTCATAGAGTTACATCTTTCAAACTTGTCCAATCAAACCGAGTTATGTTGGGTAGAGAAGTGAAGCTTGAAATAAGTTGTTTTGAATCATGATTTCCATTTTAAGGCATAATAAAGGCTTCACATGGATTGGTGCGTATGTAAATTACCGAAAGAAAAAATTTTCTTTTAAATATTTCACATAGAATGATAGAGTAGCTCACCTATATCGAGAAAACGACTTCTTTTGTATGTATGTATGAAATTTAGTTGTGGGTTATACATTAATGTAACCTTATTAATTATGATGAGAGTAAAAAAAAGGTAATATCTCAAAATTGAGTATGTTCCAATATATACATATATTTACTTATAATATACACAATCAAAACCTTATGAACAATGATAAAAGAAAAAGAAAGATACAAGACCCTCAATTAAGGAAATAAAATTCAATAATAGTAGTTTTCCAATAAAACAAGGAAAAGATGGAAAGAAAATTTATCATTTTGTTGACTCAAGTATCCATGTGTTCAACTCAAAGACTTATCAACTATGCAAAAGTTATAAGAGCTTTTTAATAATAACAAAAAATATTTCACATTGTATATATCAAATATAATAGAGTTTTAATATAAAAAAGATTAAATAAATAAAAGCAACTCATATCACCACAATTCATTCAACTGGTCTCTATTATAATTAAAAGAGAAAGCACAAATTGAACTATAGAGTAATCAACAATGCTAAATAAGCAAAAACATTACATGTCTTATATTCAAGTTATAATATAAATTTAGTACGAAAAAATTGATTAAATAAGAAAAAAAACATAAACAAATTATATTAATCAATTTTCTCTCAAAAAATTGTTAATATTTTTTATTACTCAAATTCTTTTAATGTCTACAATGTATTCATGTGACATAAGTTATGTAACATGTTTATAATGTCTTTAAATAGTGTTGAGTGCATAAAAGGAGCCATAACTTATTATATTTGAATCCTCCTCTCTATTTCTACTCAAGCAATCATGATAAACTCCAACTTAGCAATCATTGTGTTCCTTCTACTCTTTTTTTCTCCTTGATCATTTCAACCTTATGCAAAGCAAACACCTTTGTTTGTAATTAGGGATGCCAATAAGGTAGGTTTCAGACAGGTTACCCTCATTCTAACCTCATCCCATTTATTTTTATCTATTATCATCCTCATCTAAAAATAAATAAAATTAAATGAGGCAGTGTAGGAATAGGAAATTCCCATACTCGGTCCTATCTATTTATTATTATTTTTAAAATAATTTTTATTAAAAATCATTATAATTTATAAATAAATAAAGTGTACAAGTGTTTATAATTTATTTTTATGAAAAGTAATATTTTAGATATATGTTAAAAATGAAAAAGAAAATGAATTAAAATAATTTTTTATTTAACTTTATATATAATTGGGATGGGGTAGGGCAAGGTAGGACAAAGTCATACCCGAACCTGCCTCAAACCCATCCTAAGTTTTTAAAAATCTCTCAAATTCGTCATAAACCTATTTATCTTGGTCTCAAACACAACATTAGGGATGAGATGAGGCGTGTACTCAGAAAACCCCGTCTCATTGTCATCCTTATTTACAATAAAATAATCTCTTATGAACTTTAAACAGACTCTTATTGATCCTGCACATCATCTCTTATCTTAGTCTGGAGGATAAGACCGATGTGGATGGACAAGAGTCCCACTACCACAACATTACTATTAGAGTTATCGAGCTTTATATGATGAATTATGGTAGTTCTAATTTCTCACTATGGTATTCCCAATTGTTCTCATAAGAATTTTTGTTATTATGACATAGAATAAGTAATATTTGTCCAATAATGCCTACGTCTATCTTTTGAAAAAAGAAATTAATTTTACGTCACCTAAAAGTAAGTTTTAGTTACTCTTTTATAGTGAAGAAATTTGATTCTTCTTAAGACTTGTTGCTGGGCATTGTGGAATATAAATATATAGTTGTTTCCATGAACTCTTTCAAAAATACTTTTAAGTCTTCCATTTCACACCCAAGGAGACTTTTTAAGTCGTCATTTGCACTTGAGTGGAAGACCAATTGAAATTTAAGGAGTCTTCAAAGTTAACAGCAAGTGATTAAATCTATCAAATCAATTTGTCCAATAAAATAAGTAATGTTGAGTGGAATTTGTGCAATACAAAATAAGTTAATTTGATTAATGATTTCCATCACAAGACATATTCATAACTTCACATAAATGTAAAATACCCCAACAATTTTAATTTATTTATTCTATGTATAAAGTATATTATCATGTTATTGATATTTTACATAATATCGTGCAAACTTTAGAAGTTGAGGAAATATTTTTCGTAGAATGATATTAAAAGCAAATCTCAAAATATTTGTCTAGCTAGATGCTTATTGATATTAATTTTTCCATGTTTTTGTTCATTGAAGTCCACTGAGAAAAAAATCAAACTTAATTCCATCACAAATGGTCAAAAGAAAAAAGTGGAGTAAAATATTTATATCCCTTTTCCTCTTACTAAAGATGCGAAGAGATTAAAACATTAAAAATCCAAATAGTGATATTCCAAAAAGTCCAGAAGTCATGAGTACAACTTAATCATTCACCATATTAGAGAGATTGATTTTAAGGAGGGGATGTTGAGGATCGTGGGAGTTTTGGATGGTGATAGGATCATTGGTGGAAGAGAGGGTTGCACCAAAAGCCATTGAGGAGACTGGTTGTAGAAAATACGTCCAAAAAAAAAAAAAAAAAAACCTCTGTTACCATGTTGAAATAGAGAGAGAATTATTGAGAAACAATGACTTGATTTTTCTATTAATTAAGAATGAATATATATATATATATATACAAAATTGGGCGTTGTTGTGAGTTATCCAAAACACAAAAATAGGAAACAATCCAAGAATTAGGGGATTACAACTAATTACAAGGATATTACAACTAATTACAAGAATTTAAAACATAAAGAAAATTTATTGTAATGAATTCTCTAATACTAGGAGCAGTGTCCACAATTCCTGAGTTTGAGATGTATAGACTTTGAAGAGATCTTTGTGTTTGCAGCCATGCTGGAAACTTAGGGCCCATCTTGCAAGAAATCATCTTCATATATTGAAGTTGAAAAGGAGGAATCCAATTTGAGCTCACACTGAATGTTAGATACGTCCAAGACATGTCTAAGTACTTCAAGTTTGAGAGTTTGATAAAATGTACTTCTGATACAATTCCTGTTCCTTTAGGTAGTTGATCTTTACGAGTTCATTTAAACACCACTTGGAGGGAGCATAGTTTTTTGAGAAAATAATAATAAAAATATTTGATCCTTGGATAGCTCTGGACAGACCCGATTTGATGTCCTCTCCTTTCTCAACTTCTTCATCATCTCTGAAGGTGTGAATTCCATATGCAAACAAACTGTTATAAAGATGATCAGTAAAATTCTTGCGAGTGTCTTCACCTCTGAAACTCAAGAATACATCATAACTATGAGGATTAGAAGTAGAAGATGAAGCCATTTCTGGACTGGATCCGGAGGAGTTACAAGAAGGATTAGAAAGAAAAGAAAGGGTCTTTCAATGATAAATGGCTGTTCTCCTTTTGGCAAGCAATCTTTTTCTGGTCGGAGCTAGAAGGAACAATATTGAAAGTTCCAAGGAAGAAAGAGAAATACTGTTGAGTGCCCTTTCCCAACCAGTTGTGGGGCAGCCACTACTGTCCATATTCTCAAGCAGCTCCTTTAGATTGAATGGTTCATATCACTCTTCTTCGCTCCCTCCTTTGTCATTTTTCTTTAATTTTCTTCCATATCCCATTCAACAACCAGCACTCACCCTTTCACATGTGCGCTAATTAATTCATTTTCTTTTATGGAGCGTAGGTTGCAAACCGCATGAAACAAGGGCAGTGTTCGACATCGAACGTCCTAAATCTTTAAACTAATACCCAAGGAAATAGTTGTTGTTCCATCATGTTAAGCTAGTAAATTACTTAATGGTGCAAAGCTTGAAATATTAGAGATGAGAATTGCTCCATCCAAAAATTTGTTCTAAAAACACTTGATCCAAAAATTTAGTCACTTCCAATAGAAATATGTGCTGATTTTTTCAAAGTTGATTTGGCCACCATCCAAAATTCCAAATGCAATTATTTATCTACAAATGCAAACAAACTTTTTAAGACTCAAAGATGTCCCTCTTGACTTTAATTATTTTGGTTTGTGAAGGATATTTCTCTCAACTTGCTATGTGTGAAAGAGATTTTTCTCAACTTGCTACACATGGAACAAACAACTTGATTGATGGAAAATTGGTAATGTTTTAAGGAGAAAATTGGTTCAAATTAATAATTTGCTTATATTAGTTATCATTTATTTGTTCATTCAACATTTTAGAAGTGTGTTTGTTTGGGATACATAATGTTTAGTATAGTTGGTTATTATCTAATTTTTTTCACAATTGGCTCCTAATTTGGGCATAGTTGATTTCTTTGGATAAAAATTTTCAAGCAAAGCTACTCAATTGTAACACCACTTTTCTCTTGTTGAATTGAAAAGAATTGTTATAATAAAGTTTGGTTTCCCCAATTGAGCCACAATATTTTATTTTTAGATATTTTGAATATATATTTCAAAATATTGTAAGAATTCTTCATTGAGGAGAAATGGAAAAAAGAGTGAAAAATTACTCCTTTATATTTGTTTTGTACTATTTGGAAAGGAAGAAATTAAATGTCTTTTAATAATATATCAAATTAACAGCTTAAACCCCTTTTTATGTGTACTTTTTTTTGAATGGGTAATTAGAAACAAGGATAAAAATATTACAGATATATCGGTAACATGATTTTACATATATATCAAGAAATATCGGTGGATATTTGACACCAAATATCAATGAGACGGAAATTAATCAAAATTTATGAAAATGTTGAAAAAAAATTCTAAAAATTGATATAAAAAATAATAATAGACATTATAAAGTCATTTTATTCAATAAATTATATATATATATATATATATATATATATATATATATATATATATATATATATATAAAATATATACTTAGGACATTTACATTTATGAATCCTCTATAGAATGTTTGTTTGTAATTTATTTCAGATTTTTGAAATACAAATTCAAAAAATCAGTTTTTATCGATATATTGCCGAAATCAATGAAAATTGTAGAAAATGGACTACAAATGCATCAACACTCAATTCATTTTCATGGCAACAGTGCCTAAAAGAGATTATTAATTAATATCATAACATAACAGCAATAACATATATAGAAACTAAAAGAGATTATTAATTAATATCATAACACAACGGCAATAACATATATAGAAACTTCAACACAAAAGATAATTACTGCAATGCGAAATTAATACTATCACTTCGAATATATAGTGCTCTTTGGCCATGCCACTGAAGTTGTTGAAACATGCGAGTATGATACACTCCCTTGGAGATCATCCTGAAACGAATTTGAAATAAGAGTAAGAGGCAATAGATTTGGAAACATGTCAGCATATGATTTCAAAATTTTCATAGAAGGGTAATCATGTCTTTTCCTTACCAGCATGGTATCTTCTCAGCTTTTGGTGGAACCACTTCAATTTTATTGCTATGCCCACGTAGGCCCGGTCTCTCGTGTCATAAAGAAACTGGAAATAAGCATGCCTCCATGCTCTCTTGAAAAAGAGAGCTCCACAAACTCCCCAAAACCCCACAATGAATCCTGATCCCATGCCGATGTAAAACCATGAGATTTCAGGAAATTCTCTGTTTTCTTCTACATCAGTGGGACCTAGAGTCTCTTCATCTTTTGTGCAGTTTTTTGTAAGAGGGGCTCCACACAGTTCAGGATTGCCAAAGAAAGAAAGTGGATTGAAGCTTTGAAGCTGGGTGCTTGAAGGAATTCTCCCAGAAAAGTTGTTGAATGACAGGTCCAGGTCATCAAGAAATGTTAAATTGCTCATGCTCTGAGGAATTTCACCTGAAAGATGATTTCTCGAGAGATCTAGAGATTCTAATGATGCCATCACCCCAATTTTCTCTGGTATCCTCCCCATTAAATGATTTCGAGATAAGTTTAGAAATTGCAGTCCAAAAAGACTTGAGATTTCAATTGGGATTGATCCAGATAAATTGTTACTTGAAAGGTCAATCATCCTTACATATTGAAGAATCTCTTCGTACTCTGCTTCCCTCCCCTTTATATCTAAAACAAGACTTTCCATGTAAGATTCATAACCGGTTTCTGCTTCCAAAGCAGCAGACCCAATATAATAATTAGGTCCTCCAGTCATAGCATTGATATTATTCAAGCACTTGGGTATTGATCCTGACAGACTATTATCAGCAAGATCCAACACTATAAGAATAGAAAGTTGGCATATTTGTGGAGGAATTTTGCCCATGAATTTATTGGATCTTAAGTTGATAATAATTAGAGTTGTCCTCTCAAAAATCCACCTGGGTATAATCCCCGAAAATTTATTGTCACTTAGATTTATCAGCCCCAAAGCGTTGCAGTTCTCTAGTGATGAGGGTATGTCTCCGTATAAGGAATTGTTGTGCAAGCTCAATGCTTTAAGTCCGACCAACGAACCCATGGAATTAGGAATTTTACCAGATAGATTGTTGCTTCCCAGGCTTACATGAGTAAGAGACGGCCAATGCATCCAACAATCAGAAAGTTCCCCTGATAAAGCATTAATTGATATGTCAAGTGTAGGGAATTAAACCGAATTCCCAACCCGTGAGAAACAAAATTAAAGAAAACACACGCCAAAGAAAAGATAATCACACGCACAAGACAGTATTTACGTGGTTCGGCAATTTGCCTACGTCCACGGAGTTGCAGGGATATCACTATTATCAGGGAAGAATTCAGAGTACAACCTGACGGCTATAATATTCTCTCTATATATATAACACGGCAACCCCACCACACTAAAAAACCCTAATTACAAAAGGTGGTTCCACAATGGGCTAAACAGGCCCAACAGGCCTCAATAAATCTCCCAATAAAAAGCCATGCAATATTATTCGGGTTGGGTCGTCAAACCGGATCAAACGAAACTAGGCTCCACAAAGCCCAACAAATCTCCCACTTGGAGACTAGTCCAATCACCAACATCAAACCGCTATCCTCCAAGAAACAATCCCTTATCCCTACAACTCATCCTCCTGTCCTCAAGGTAGAAGACCAATTGAAGCTGCGCACAGCTTCAACTTCTCAATAGTGACACCCTTAGTCAACATGTCTGCAGGGTTCTTAGATCCACAAATCTTCTCAAGTATTACCAGTTTATCCTCAACAAGATAACGGATAAAGTGGTATTTTGTTTGTATATGTTTCGACTTTGAATGAAAAGCCGAATTTTTGGCAAGAAAAATTGCACTCTGACTGTCACTGTGTAGAATGCCCATCTCCTGCTTCTTACCCAATTCATCTAAGAAACCATGTAGCCAAATCATCTCCTTTCCAGCTTCAGTTGCTGCAACATACTCAGCTTCTGTAGTAGACAAAGTAACAATCTTCTGTAGATTTGAAGTCCATGATATAGCTATACCACCTAGAGTAAAAACAAACCCAGTAGTACTCTTTCTACTATCAATATCACCAGCAAAATCAGCATCTACATAACCCTGCAGTTTCAAACTAGCACCTGTGAAGCAAAGACATGTATCTAATGAACCCTTCAGATATCTTAAAATCCACTTGACTGCCTCCCAATGCTGCTTTCCAGGCCTACTCATGAATCTGCTCACAACTCCCACTGCATGTGCAATGTCTGGCCTTGTACACACCATAGCATACATCAAGCTGCCAATAGCTAAGGCATAGGGCACCTTGCTCATATGGTCCCTTTCTTCTTCTGTCTTCGGTGACTGTTCTTTGCTTAGTTTGAAATGGCTCCCCAAGGGTGTGCTCACTGGTTTAGCTTCATTCATGTTGAACCTGCTGAGAACTTTCTTCACATACTCTGATTGTGAAAGCTTCAATGTACCATTAGCCTTATCTCTAATGATTCTCATACCAAGGATTTGCTTTGCAGCTCCCAAATCCTTCATTGTAAATTGTTTGGACAATTGCTTCTTCAGATTGTTAATCTTCTCAATGTCAGACCCTGCAATAAGCATATCATCCACATACAACAGTAATATGATGTAAGAATTGTCAAAAGACTTAACATAGCAACAGTGATCAACTTCACATCTCTTGAACCCAATTCTATGCATAAAACTGTCAAACTTCTTGTACCACTGTCTAGGAGCTTGTTTAAGGCCATACAAGCTCTTTCTTAGTTTGCAGACTAGACTCTCTTGTCCCTGAACAATGAACCCTTCTGGCTGAATCATGTAAAGGTCTTCCTCCAAGTCACCATGAAGGAATGCTGTCTTCACATCTAACTGTTCAAGATGTAAGTTTTCTGCAGCCACCATTCCAAGTACAAGTCTAATTGTTGACATCTTCACAACTGGAGAAAATATCTCTGTGTAGTCAATGCCCTCCTTCTGCTGGAACCCTTTAACAACTAATCTGGCCTTGTAACGTTTGCTACCATCATGCTCATTCTTTATTCTGTATACCCACTTGTTGTGCAAAGCCTTCTTTCCTACTGGCAATTCAGTTAGTTCCCATGTTTGATTCCCCAACAGGGAATCCATCTCATCCTTCATGGCTAACTCCCACTTGCTTGAATTCTCATCTTGCAAGGCTTCATCATAACACTCTGGCTCACCACCATCAGTCAACAGGAGATAATTTAAAACAGGTGAATAACGTTGCGGAGGTCTAATGTTCCTGGAAGATCTGCGAACTTCAGCTACAGGTGTACTCAAATCTACCTGTGAATTTACATTCTCCTTATCTTCTTCACCCCCTTTTTGGACAGTACTTTCAGTCAATTCATCTAAGTTGACAAACTTAGATTTCTTTTTATCTATCTCTATAACATCTGACACTACAGTTGACCTGTCCTTGTACATAACCTGTTCATTAAATATCACATTTCTACTTCTGATGATTTTCCTGTTTTGTTCATCCCAAAACCTATAGCCAAATTTCTCATCACCATAGCCAATGAAAAAACATATTTTTGACTTTGGATCAAGTTTACTACGAGCATCAGAATCAATATGAACATAAGAAACACAACCAAAAACTTTTAAATGTGAAAACTTCACCTCTTTACCGCTCCAAACCTCCTCAGGAAGTCTGAACTCCATGGGAACTGATGGTCCTCGGTTTATCAGGTAAGCTGCAGTGCTAACAGCATCGGCCCAAAAAGTTTTTGGTAGTCCAGCATGCAACCTCATACTTCTAGCACGCTCATTGAGAGTTCTGTTCATGCGCTCAGCCACACCATTCTGCTGTGGTGTCCCAGGAATGGTTTTCTCCATCCTAATTCCCTGTGCAGCACAATATTTACTGAACCCTCCATCTATGTACTCTCCTCCATTATCTGACCTCAAACATTTTACTTTCAAACCTGTTTCTGTCTCAACCATAGCCTTCCACTTCTTAAAAGTTTCAAATACATCAGATTTATTTTTCAGAAAATAAACCCATACCTTTCTACTTGAGTCATCAATAAAAGTGATGTAGTACCTTGAACCTCCTAGGGATGCAACCGGAGAAGGCCCCCACAAATCAGTGTGTACTAGTTCCAATTTTTCAGCCTTTGGTGTCCTACCAGTTTTCAAGAAGCTTACCTTTTTTTGTTTTCCTAAGATGCAACTTTCACACATGTCAAAATCAATGGATTTCAATTCTGGTAGTTTTCCTTTTGACAACAGCATCTTCATCCCTTTCTCACTCATGTGACCAAGTCTACGATGCCATAGGCTTGTATCAATACTTGCATCAGCAACTGCAATTGTGTCTCTTGGACATGAGGTCATATACAAAGTACCAGTCTTCTTTCCACGAGCCAATACCCTAGCTCCCTTTGTAACCTTCCAAGTACCACCAACAAATAGTATTGCATGTCCTTCATCATCAAGTTGTCCAACAGAAATTAGATTCCTCCTCAGGTCAGGAATATGTCGAACCTTCTCCAGTAACCAAACAGACCCATTGGGCAACGATATCCGGACGTCTCCCAGACCCACAACATCCAAGGCTGAACCATCAGCCAAATACACCTTACCAAAATCACCTGCAACATAATTCTGTATGATTTCTCGGTGTGGAGTGGTATGAAACGAAGCTCCTGAATCCAAAACCCAATCATCAAGTGGACTGTCTACTGCAAGAAGTAATGCATCATGTACCTCTTCTGTTACAACATTAGCAGAATCATCTTCATTCTTCTTCTTAGGGCTTTTGCATTGCCTTTTAAAGTGACCTGTTTTCCCACAATTCCAGCATTGTACTTGTTGGCCTGATCTAGAGTTGCTTCTGTTCCGATTAGAATTTCTGGAATTTGATCTACCCCGATTTGAATATCTGTCATTACCTTTGCCTCTTGTCTCAAGGTTTAGGGCAGAACCAGATCCTGAGGTTTCACCTGCATCTCTTCGGCGAATCTCCTCAGCCAGAATTAAATCTCGTATATCATTGTACTTGAGCTTTTCCTTTCCCGTAGAATTGTTTACTGCCATCCTCATTGCCTCCCAACTGTTTGGCAAAGAAGCCAAGACGATCAGAGCACGAATCTCATCATCAAAATCAATTTCTACAGACGACAATTGATTTGTGATTGTATTAAATTCATTCAGATGTTGTGCTACTGATGCATTCTCTGTCATCTTCAAATTAAACAATTTCTTCATCAGATGCACCTTATTGTTTGCGGACGGCTTTTCATACATACCGGACAAAGCCTTCATCAAATCTGCTGTGGTCTTCTCCTTTACAACATTATGTGCAACAGACCTAGACAGAGTTAACCTAATAACTCCTAAAACCTGTCTGTCAAGAAGCGCCCATTCCTCAGCCTTCATACTCTCAGGTTTTGTCCCCAAAAGAGGCAGATGCAATTTCCTCCCATAGAGATAATCTTCAATTTGCATCCTCCAATACGCAAAGTCTGTGCCATCAAACTTTTCTATTCCAGACGCCTTTCCTGCTTCCTCTGCCATTGCTCCCACTCAAACCTAACCCTAGGCTCTGATACCAGTTGTAGGGAATTAAACCGAATTCCCAACCCGTGAGAAACAAAATTAAAGAAAACACACGCCAAAGAAAAGATAATCACACGCACAAGACAGTATTTACGTGGTTCGGCAATTTGCCTACGTCCACGGAGTTGCAGGGATATCACTATTATCAGGGAAGAATTCAGAGTACAACCTGACGGCTATAATATTCTCTCTATATATATAACACGGCAACCCCACCACACTAAAAAACCCTAATTACAAAAGGTGGTTCCACAATGGGCTAAACAGGCCCAACAGGCCTCAATAAATCTCCCAATAAAAAGCCATGCAATATTATTCGGGTTGGGTCGTCAAACCGGATCAAACGAAACTAGGCTCCACAAAGCCCAACATCAAGGACCTCCAATTTACTTCTTCCATTCATCTTTTGGACATGAAAGGGGAAATCTGTCCCGAGAATGAATTTAGCAATATTCAAAATACGAACATTCGGAGACAGACGTGGCAACCGACCTGAGAAGCAATTAGAACTCAAATCAATGAAGGTATTTTTTAGTACAACTTGGGATAAGTCCCCAGATATCTGGTTGTTAGAGAGATCGATCCAAACGATGTATGAAGCAAACTTCCAGAACCAGTTTGGAGCTGTGTCCACAATTCCAGACCTGGGAAAGCCTAGATAGAAAAGAGACTTTTGTGTCTGTAGCCACGCAGGAAATTTTGGACCCATTTTACAGGAATCCGCGTCCAGATCCACTAGTTGGAATGGAGGAGTTCACATGGAAAGATAAAGATGTTCCAGATATCCATAAGACCTTCAATTTTGAGAGTGCTGTAAAATGCACTTCTGATATGGTCCCTGTTAAGGAAGTCCGTCCTATATCTAAATACTCCAAATTGGATAGAAGCCCCAGACTCATTGGAAGAGTGCCATTAATCAACGGATTTTTATAAAGATCCAAATACCTCAAGGATGATAAGTTTCCTATGGATGTAGGAATAGGGCCATGAAAGGAATTCAAAGAAACATCGAGATATTCTAGATATTTGAGTTGTCCTAAAGACTCTGAAATTTGCCCCTTGAATTGATTGAGATATAGACTTAGAGACACAAGACTACTGAGATTAAACAACCAATTAGGTATTTCTTGATTGAAATTGTTGATGGAAAGATCAAGAAATGTGAGAGATGTGAAATTGGCATACCCAGAGATGAAGTCATATTGCTATCAAGTTCACATTCGGACAAGTGCAGCTCTGAAAGAGAAGGGAGCATAGACACGGATTCAAGCCAATGGACTTCCCTGTGAAGGTCGACCCCATTCATGCCTAGGTACTTCAAAAAAGCAAGATGAGAAATCCAACCAAGATTCTCAACGTACAGCAGCCCACTGTTATCTCCCAGATCCAGGTGACGAAGAGTCGAGAGATTTCCAAGCTGATGAGGAACTAGTCCACCAAATCCAGCATAGGAGAGGTCAAGATATCTCAAACTCCCCATGGAACCCAGGAAACTTGGAATTGGAATACCTCCAAAATCATTCCAACTCAAGTTCAAGTAACTCAAAAATTCTAATTCAAGCAAAGCAGGGCTAATCTCACCACCCAACTTGAACTTTCTATAGAATTCTAAATCAAACCCGTCATATGGATTACCGAGATGGAGCTCAACCACTCGCCCTGTAACGTTGTTGCAACGAACTGCTTCCCATCTACAACAATCTTGATTGACAGACCAAGACGAGAGCCGGTTGCCAGGATCAGAGAGAGCTTTCTTGAATCTTAGAAGGGCATGTTTCTCTTTTTCATTGCAAACCAAAGTGTTTGGCTCACATAAGATTGAGATGGTGGAGGAGAGAAAGCAAAGCAAGGGAAACAAAATGATGGGTCTGGAGTTTCTCATGGTTGCTTAATTACAAACTAGAGCGAGAATGAGAGTGTGAGTACTTGAAAGAAGAAAAGGCATATATATAATATAACTCAAGGCCTCCTTTTTATGGTTACAAGCTCATGTTTTCTGTAGTCAAAATTCCAGAGGTAACACAAATTTTATTTTATTTTTTTTGTTTACCAATATGCACTATTTCATTGAAAATGATTTTCCATATTTTATTAATCCAATATGTACTTTTTTTAAGTGTTTTGCCTCTAAGTTGGGTCAATGGCTGGGTTTTCTTATCAATTACTTTGATGTATTTTCTGCATTCTCTGGATATAAATATTAAAAAATATTATATATATATATATATATATATATATATATATATATATATATATATATACATTTTATTTCCTTTTATTTTCCTCTCCATTTTCTTTCTATCTCATTCTCTTTCAAATTTTGCAAAAACCAAACTTAGCCTAAAGTTGATCAATTGACTCCAAAATCTTCACTATCATCCAAATACAAAGACTTATAATCCAAGTAAACGCATGGGGACACATTTTCCACAACGTCCATAAAAATGACTTATGCTAAGGGAGAAACTAGGATCCAAAATTCAAGAATTTAATGTTATACAATCAATATTTAAAACAAGTAGGCAGTCTTTCAAGTTCATATAATTGATCACTTGAAAGTTATGGTTTCCTAACATAAAATGACAATTTTTCCTTACTATTTTCTTTCCCTGCCATTCTCCTTCAAATTTTCCAAAATCCAAGCTTAGTCTAAAGTTGATGAATTGAACCCAAAGTCTTCACTTTTATTAAATATAAGGACTTATAGTCCACAGTGAAGGCATGGAAACAAACTTCCCAAGGCCTCAATAAAGATGATTTATGTTAAGGAAGAAATTGAGATCCAAAATACAAGAATTTAATGTCGTATAATCGACGTTTGCCAATATGTGCAATTTCATGGAAAATGATTTTTCTCCAATATTTTGTTCATCCATTCCATCATATAGTAGTCATAGATAGATACCAAAAATGACTTTTCAAGTGTTTTCCTGGAAGTTGCATGAGGCTAGGTCAATGGTTGGGTCTTCATATCAATGACATTGATGCATGTGAAAGAAAAAAAAAAAAAAAAAAAAAAAAGCTAAGAGTCCTTTCCATATGTCCAAATTCGGACAGCCACTCAAAGAGATTAATAAAGTTAATCAATTAATTCGAAAGTCTTGACTAGCATTCAAATATGCGGACTTAGACCACAGGGCAAACGCATGGAAACAAACTTTCAAGACTTGTGAAAATCTCTCTTAAAAACACCAATATCGTGGATAGAGTGCCTGAAATTATATGGTTAAATCAAGAGAATATTATTAAAAAAAAATGTCAATAGAGTGCCTGAAATTATATAGGAAGTATAACGTGGATGCTTAAAAACACCACTAGAAGGAAAGAGAGGTAACAAAAAACAAGACCTCCCCACTAAGAGTTCAATCAATCAAAAAAATCTATTATGCAAAGAGTACCAAAAATTATAAACAACTTAGGCCAATCCCATAGATTACAAAAAAAAAAAAGTGTTTCAACCCTTAAACAAAATGCTCTTGATTTTCTAATGATCTACCGTTTCTTTCCTTCCAAATTATCCAAAATGAACATAAATGAGTAATTCCCCACTCTTTTTTTTTCCATTTTTTTTACCCATAAAAGACTTATGTCATCCCAATAGTGTTTCTTTAGCCAAAGAGGGAAGCACCCAAGATATGTCAAATAAGAAAAAGAATAAAAGTCATAAAGCCTTTGTGTTAACATAATGAATATTGATGTAACTAATGGATTCTTCCTTTAATGATAAAGAAACAACTATTTGCCAAAAATCACTCTCTCCTCTATAAAAGATCCAAGGTTAAAATCTTTTCCCAAATAGTTGTCTTTAAATAAAAAAAACTGCTTATTAAATTGAAGAAATCACCAAAAGGGGATTTGAATTGGGTGTTAGAAGTTTTTTCAAAACAATCAACCAAAAGCTAAAAGGATGAGAAATGAAGAACAAAGCAAGAATAATAAAAAGAGAAATGCAAACTTTTTTATAGTGACTCGATAAGCCACCTACATCCACTCTCGTCAAACTTCTAATTGAGTGAGGGTATCTTCAAGACTTTTATAGCCAAAGTCTCCATACTTATAACATTTGGATTTTAAGGTTCCAATTGACCTTCACAAACTCTTCAAGTACTCAACCTATTTGAAAACTTTTCTCTCACAAGGAGAAGGTAAGAAAAGATTAACAAACTCCAAACCTAGTAGATTAAGGTTAATTAAGCTCAAAATGCAAGTAGAAGTTAGGATGGATTTGAAGGTAGTAAAAAAGAATTGCAAGTGAGAAATCAATGCACCTTGAAAAAAAGGTTTTAATGAGAGAAAGAATGTTTTTTCAATTGAATGTGGATGTTCTCTTATCAATAAATACTTTAAAACTCTCTAATTTGTAGCTTCTAGCTTGAGGATCCCAAAAGCCATAGAAAGGCCTTAACCGCTTAAGCAACTTAATCGAATGGTTAATCAAAAACAAGGATTCATCTATTTGTTTGAGCTAAAGGATGAAAATAAACTTTTAAGTGTATGAAAAACAACTTAAACTTAAGTGCATCGATAAATACCATCTTACAATATATCATTGGTTACTTCAAGCCTTCAAAAGTCTCAAGTTTTCATAATATTGATCTTTTTCCATATTTGTTTGAGCTTTTTTTTTCACAAATAAACCTAAAAACACTTACCTTGATTTGAATCATTAATATCCTTAACCTTATTTTATAATCATTAAAACCCAATTAAGAGAACCCTTAGGATAATAGTTGTCCAAATAGATCTCTATTAGTTCCTTTTGTGGCACATTAAACTCATTCAACAAGTTTTTTTAGCTAAATTGCATTACATATACATGATGTTATTGAAACAAATTCTACTTCACAAGTTGAAAGTGTCACAATAGATTCTTTCTTTAAAGTCTAAGTGAATATGGTATCTCTTATAAAATAAAAACACAAAGTTAATAGTACTTTTTCGATCATCCAAGTCTTTGCCTCAATCATTATTATCATTATATACAATAAGTTTAAAATTGTTAGAAGATGAATAATATAAACCATAATCAAGTGTACATTTGATGTAATGAAGAATTCGTTTAGTAGTCTTCATTCGAGTCACTATTAGTGATTTAAAAAAAAAAAAAAACCAATTATAAACTATTAGGAAAAATATATTGTCAATTATTATTTAAGGTTTTTTTTTAATTATAAACTATAAGCACAGGTAAAAAGAATTAAAAGGAACAAATTATAACTCAATCCACCTAAATTATTAAAGATAGCTTCATCATATCTAGAGACTCAAAATCTTTAAATATGTATTAAAATTAAGTCACAAAAAATAATTAAAATATTTTAGATCCTAAACCAATTTCAGAATTTAATTTAAATTTTCTTATGTTAATAAATATTTTAATAATCAAAATTATATTCATAAATATTTCAATACTCTAAACAGTTTTGAATAAAATAATTTTTAGGAGAAAATTAGTTAATGTAATTTTTTTCTTATTTATTCAACTTGTTTATATTTAAATCTTACATCATATTTATGATGTATAGTGTGTGATGGTATTGGCTACTATTAAAATTTTGGCATGCACTAGCATTGTGACTTTAGCATTACATTTTGTCAAGGTAGTGTTGATTTCTCTTCATATACCTTTTTTTTTTTTTTTTTGTCTTTTTTAGTTCTATTGGAAAATCTCACAATCATGCACAATCATGAAATTTTATTACCTCAATTTTAGGATTATATATATATATATATTTTAAATGAATAAATTGTTTCAACTTAGCAAGATTAATTTTTTTATATATTAATTCCAAATTCAAAGAATTATGGATTTTTCCCTCCAAACCATTATTCCTTGAAGTCATTGAGCCAGGCTCATATTTAAGAGGCTAAATGATTTTGAGACATTTGGGCATTTTAATGGATATGATTTTGAAAGAAAAATAAAATTTAGGAACACATAAGATAAGATTAAAATTTAATAATTATTTTCTTCACTTTTTCATGTTACTAAAGAAATAAATAAAAGTTTTAAAATATCTAAAAATTTTGCTACTTTTTAATATTTTAATTTTCCTCCAATTTTCTATCACTAAGAAAAGAGATTTAACGTTCTATTTCATTTTTATTTTTCATGGTTATAAGATCAAAATTAAACTTAAATCTATTATTAAATCTAGCCAAATCTATTATTTGAAAGGCTCAATTTTAATTTATTTTTCTTCTCATAATCTATTATTTTAGAAAAATAAAATTACTTATATATTATCATATTTAATTTTAAGTTGTAATATGAAGTTATTTTATTAAATATATTTACCAAATCTAGACTCACATATTATTGGAAAGGCTCAATTTTTATCTTTGGTCCTAAGCTCTGGGAGTTTGCCTAAAATTATAATAAGTCTTTTTCAGTTTGGGTTCATAAGTTCGAAAATTATTATATGCATTTTAGTAAAAAGAACCTTAAATATTTGCTTAGACATTAATTTCTTATCATATAACATCATTAAAATATACCAATACAAATATCAATCTATTTGATCGAAGATTAATTATAGAAGCAAGGTTTTTTTTTTTTTTTCCATGTTAGGCATCCTCTTCTTGATTCAAATAGTAGTCTATTTATCCTAGTTTATTTCTTACAAATATATATACTATTTTCATCAAATGATACTTTACAAAAAACCACCACCACTTCTACTGACGTACCAGGCAACATATTTTGAGCCAACCAATTTTCCAAAGGTAAAACCATTAATTCCAAAGGTGGTTGTTTTCATTAATTGCTAGGAAACTTCTATATATTCCATATGATACGTGTTCATCAAGGAAAAATATTAATGGAAGGGAAAATATAGGAAAGTTGTTAAAGATATTAAATAATGAGTCTTTAATATCTAATTTTATCTCTTGAGTTAGTACTTTTTGTTATTATGACTTAAAATAAATAATATTAGTCCAATAAGGCGTGTATTTTGAAAAAAAAAAAAATCAATTTTAAGTATTTAGTCTTAGTTATCTTTCTATAATCAAGGATTAGTTTCTTTTCAAGACTTTGAAGAATTATTGCTTCAAATAATGTTTTCATATGAAGTCTTCTCAAAATGTTTTTAGACTTTAAAGAATTGTTTCTTTCACATGAAGAATTAAAAAGTATTTTTAAGTCTTTGGTTTCACATGGGGAAAGAACAGTGAAAGTTTAAAAAGTCTTTAAAGTAAGGGTCATAGAGTTACATATTTCAAACTTGTCCAATCATACCGAGTTATGTTGGGTAAAGAAGTGAAGCATGAAATAAGTTGTTTTGAATCATGATTTCCATTTTAAGGTATAACAAAGTCTTCACATGAATTAGTATGTATGTAAATTACCAAAAGAAAAAATTGTTGCTTCAAATAATGTTTTCACGTGAAGTCTTCTCAAAATGCTTTTAGACTTTGAAGAATTATTTCTTTCACATGAAGAATTAAAAAGTATTTTTAAGTCTTTGGTTTCACATAGGGAAAGAACAATGAAAGTTTAAAAAGTCTTTAAAGTAAGGGTCATAGAGTTACATCTTTCAAACTTGTCCAATCATACTGAGTTATGTTGGGTAAAGAAGTGAAGCATGAAATAAGTTGTTTTGAATCATGATTTCCATTTTAAGGTATAACAAAGTCTTCACATGAATTAGTATGTATGTAAATTACCAAAAGAAAAAATTTTCTTTTCACATGAAGAATTGTTGCTTCAAATAATGTTTTCACGTGAAGTCTTCTCAAAATGCTTTTAGACTTTGAAGAATTGTTTCTTTCACATGAAGAATTAAAAAGCATTTTTAAGTCTTTGGTTTCACATGGGGAAAAAGCAATGAAAGTTCAAAAGTCTTTAAAGTAAGGGTCATATAATTATATCTTTCAAACTTGTCCAATCATACTAAGTTATGTTTAAAGAAGTGAAGCATGAAATAAGTTGTTTTGAATCATGATTTCCATTTTAAGGTATAATAAAGGCTTCACATGAATTAGTATGTACGTAAATTACCAAAAGAAAAAAATTTTCTTTTCACATGAAGAATGGTTGCTTCAAATAATGTTTTCACATGAAGTCTTCTCAAAATGCTTTTAGACTTTGAAGAATCGCTTCTTTCACATGAAGAATTAAAAAGTATTTTTAAGTCTTTGGTTTCACATGGGGAAAGAGCAATGAAAGTTTAAAAGTCTTTAAAGTAAGGGTCATAGAATTACATCTTTCAAACTTGTCAGTCATATTGAGTTATGTTGGGAAAAGAAGTGAATCATGAAATAAGTTGTTTTGAATCATGATTTCCATTTTAAGGTATAATAAAGGTTTCACATGAATTGGTACGTATGTAAATTACCAAAAGAAAAAATTTTCTTTTCACATGAAGAATTGTTACTTCAAATAATGTTTTCCCATAAAGTCTTCTCAAAATGCCTTCAAACTTTGAAGAATTGTTTCTTTCAGATGAAGAATTAAAAAGTATTTTTAAGTCTTTGGTTTCTCATGGGGAAGGAGCAATGAAAGTTTAAAAAGACTTTAAAGTAAGGGTCATAGAGTTACATCTTTCAAACTTGTCCAATCAAACCGAGTTATGTTGGGTAGAGAAGTGAAGCTTGAAATAAGTTGTTTTGAATCATGATTTCCATTTTAAGGCATAATAAAGGCTTCACATGCATTGGTACGTATGTAAATTACCGAAAGAAAAAATTTTCTTTCAAATATTTCACATAGAATGATAGAGTAGCTCACCTATATTGAGAAAACGACTTCTTTTGTATGTATGTATGAAATTTAGTTGTGGGTTATACATTAATGTAACCTTATTAATTATGATGAGAGTAAAAAAAAGGTAATATCTCAAAATTGAGTATGTTCCAATATATACATATATTTACTTATAATATACACAATCAAAACCTTATGAACAATGATAAAAGAAAAAGAAAGATACAAGACCCTCAATTAAGGAAATAAAATTCAATAATAGTAGTTTTCCAATAAAACAAGGAAAAGATGGAAAGGAAATTTATCATTTTGTTGACTCAAGTATCCATGTGTTCAACTCAAAGACTTATCAACTATGCAAAAGTTAAAAGAGCTTTTTAATAATAACAAATAATATTTCACATTGTATATATCAAATATAATAGAGTTTTAATATAAAAAAGATTAAGAGCAACTAATATCACCACAATTGTTTCCACTGGTCTCTATTATAATTAAAATGCCTCAAAGAGAAAGCACAAATTGAACTATAGAGTAATCAACAATGCTAAATAAGCAAAAACATTACATGTCTTATATTCAAGTTATAATATAAATCTAGTACGAAAAAATTGATTAAATAAGAAAAAAAAAAACATAAACAAATTATATTAATCAATTGTCTCTCAAAAAATTGTTAATATTTTTTATTACTCAAATTCTTTTAATGTTTACAATGCATTCATGTGACATAAGTTATGTAACATGTTTATAATGTTTTTAAATAGTGTTGAGTGCATAAAAGGAGCCATAACTTATTATATTTGAATCCTCCTCTCTATTTCTACTCAAGCAATCATGATAAACTCCAAATTAGCAATCATTGTGTTCCTTCTACTCTTTTTTCTCCTTGATCATTTCAACCTTATGCAAAGCAAACACCTTTGTTTGTAATTAGGGATGACAATAACGTAGGTTTCAGACAGGTTACCCTCATTCCAACCCCATCCCATTTATTTTTATCTATTATCATCCTCATCTAAAAATAAATAAAATTAAATGAGGCAGTGTAGGAATAGGAAATTCCCATACTCGGTCCTATCTATTTATTACTTTTTTAAAAATAATTTTTATTAAAAATCATTATAATTTATAAATAAATAAAGTGTATAAGTGTTTATAATTTATTTTTATGAAAAGTAATATTTTACATATATGTTAAAAATGAAAAAGGAAATGAATTAAAATAATTTTTTATTTAACTTTATATATAATTGGGATGGGGTAGGGCAAGGTAGGACAAAGTCATACCCGAACCTGCCTCAAACCCATCCTAAGTTTTTAATAATCTCTCAAATTCGTCATAAACCTATTTATCTTTATCCCAAACACATAACATTAGGGATGAGATGAGGCATGTACTCAGAAAACCCCGTCTCATTGTCATCCTTATTTACAATAAAATAATCTCTTATGAACTTTAAACAGACTCTCATTGATCCTGCGCATCATCTCTTATCTTGGTTTGGAGGATAAGACCGAAGTGGATGGACAAGAGTCCCACTGCCACAACATTACTGTTAGAGTTATCGAGCTTTATATGATGAATTATGGTAGTTCTAATTTCTCACTATGGTATTCCCAATTGTTCTCATTAGAATTTTTGTTATTATGACATAGAATAAGTAATATTTGTCCAATAATGCCTATGTCTATCTTCTGAAAAAAGAAATTAATTTTACGTCACCTAAAAGTAAGTTTTAGTTACTCTTTTATAGTGAAGAAATTTGATTCTTCTTAAGACTTGTTGCTGGGCATTGTGGAATATAAATATATAGTTGTTTCCATGAACTCTTTCAAAAATACTTTTAAGTCTTCCATTTCACACCCAAGGAGACTTTTTAAGTCGTCATTTGCACATGAGTGGAAGACCAATTGAAATTTAAGGAGTCTTCAAAGTTAACAGCAAGTGATTAAATCTATCAAATCAATTTGTCCAATAAAATAAGTAATGTTGAGTGGAATTTGTGCAATACAAAATAAGTTAATTTGATTAATGATTTCCATCACAAGACATATCCATACCTTCACATAAATATAAAATACCCCAACAATTTTAATTTATTTATTCTATGTATAAAGTATATTCTCATGTTATTGATATTTTACATAATATCGTGCAAACTTTAGAAGTAGAGGAAATATTTTTTGTAGAATGATATTAAAAGCAAATCTCAAAATATTTGTTCTAGCTAGATGATTATTGATATTAATTTTTCCATGTTTTTGTTCATTGAAGTCCACTGAGAAAAAAATCAAACTTAATTCCATCACAAATGATCAAAAGAAAAAAGTGGAGTAAAATATTTATATCCCCTTTCCTCTTACTAAAGATGTGAAGAGATTAAAACATTAAAAATCCAAATAGTGATATTCCAAAAAGTCCAGAAGTCATGAGTACAACTTAATCATTCACCATATTAGAGAGATTGCTTGTAAGGAGGGGATGTTGATGATCGTGGGAGTTTTGGATGGTGATAGGATCATTGGTGGAAGAGAGGGTTGCACCAAAAGCCATTGAGGAGACTGGTTGTAGAAAATACGCCCAAAAAAAAAAAAAAAGCCTCCGTTACCATGTTGAAATAGAGAGAGGATTATTGAAAAACAATAATTTGACTTTTCTATTAATTAAGAATGAATAAATATACACAAAATTGGACGTTGTTGTGAGTTATCCAAAACACAAAAATAAGAAACAATCCAAGAATTAGGGGATTACAACTAATTACAAGGATATTACAACTAATTACAAGAATTTAAAATATAAAGAAAATTTATTGTAATGAATTCTATAATACTAGGAGCAGTGTCCACAATTCCTGAGTTTGAGATGTATAGACTTTGAAGAGATCTTTGTGTTTGCAGCCATGCTGGAAACTCAGGGCCCATCTTGCAAGAAATCATCCTCATATATTGAAGTTGAAAAGGAGGAATCCAATTTGAGCTCACACTGAATGTTAGATACGTCCAAGACATCTCTAAGTACTTCAAGTTTGAGAGTTTGATAAAATGTACTTCTGATACAATTCCTGCCAAAGGGTTTCTTCCTATAACCAGAGCTTCCAAATTTGAGAGAAGTCCCATGCTCTCTGGGAGAGCGCCATTTAATAGATTACCATAAAGATATAATGTGGACAAGGATGATAAATTTCCTATTGACGAAGGAACCTGACCATCCAAGGAATTGTAATCAAGATTAAGTTCCTTTAGGTAGTTGATCTTTACGAGTTCATTTAAACACCACTTGGAGGTAGCATAGTTTTTTGAGAAAATAATAATAAAAATATTTGATCCTTGGATAGCTCTGGACAGACCCGATTTGATGTCCTCTCCTTTCTCAACTTCTTCATCATCTCTGAAGGTGTGAATTCCGTATGCAAACAAACTAATCAATAAAATTCTTGCGAGTGTCTTCACCTCTGAAACTCAAGAACACATCATAACTATGAGGATTAGAAGTAGAAGATGAAGCCATTTCTGAACTGGATCCGGAGGAGTTACAAGAAGGATTAGAAAGAAAAGAAAGGGTCTTTCAATGATAAATGGTTGTTCTCCTTCTGGCAAGCAATCTTTTTCTGGTCGGAGCTAGAAGGAACAATATTGAAAGTTCCAAGGAAGAAAGAGAAATACTGTTGAGTGCCCTTTTCCAACCAATTGTGGGGCTACCACTACTGTCCATATTCTCAAGCAGCTCCTTTAGATTGAATGGTTCATATCACTCTTCTTCGCTCCCTCCTTTGTCATTTTTCTTTAATTTTCTTCCATCTCCCATTCAACAGCCAGAACTCACCCTTTCACATGTGCGCTAATTAATTCATTTTCTTTTATGGAGTGTAGGTTGCAAACCGCATGAAACAAGGGCAGTGTTCGACATCGAGCGTGCTAAATCTTTAAACTAATACCCAAGGAAATGGTTGTCGTTCCATCATGTTAAGCTAGTAAATTGCTTAATGGTGCAAAGCTTGAAATATTAGAGATGATAATTGCTCCATCCAAAATTCCCCTTGGATGATAATTTGTTCTAAAAACACTTGATCCAAAAATTTAGTCACTTCCAATAGAAATATGTGCTGATTTTTTCAAAGTTGATTTGGCCACCATCCAAAATTCCAAATACAATGACTCAAGATGTCCCTCTTGACTTCAATTATTTTGGTTTGTGAAGGATATTTCTCTCAACTTGCTATGTGTGGAAGAGATTTTTCTCAACTTGCTACACATGGAACAAACTACTTGATTGATGGAAAATTGGTAATGTTTTAAGGAGAAAATTGGTTCAAATTAATAATTTGCTTATATTAGTTATCATCTATTTGTTCAGTCAACATTTTAGTAGTGTGTTTGTTTGGGATACATAATGTTTAGTATAGTTGGTTATTATCTAATTTTTTTCACAATTGGCTCCTAATTTGGGCATAGTTGATTTCTTTGGATAAAAATTTTCAAGCAAAGCTACTCAATTGTAACACCACTTTTCTCTTGTTGAATTGAAAAGAATTGTTATAGTAAAGTTTGGTTTCCCCAATTGAGCCACAATATTTTATTTTTAGATATTTTGAATATATATTTCAAAATATTGAAAGAATTCTTCATTGAGGAGAAATGGAAAAAAGAGTGAAAAATTACTCCTTTATATTTGTTTTGTACTATTTGGAAAGGAATAAATTAAATGTCTTTTAATGATATATCAAATTAACAGCTTAAACCCCTTTTTATGTGTACTTTTTTTTAATGGGAAATTAGAAACAAAGATAAAAATATTGTTTTTACAGATATATCGATAACATGATTTTACATATATATCAAGAAATATCGGTGGATATTTGACACCAAATATCAATGAGACGGAAATTAATCAAAATTTATGAAAATATTAAAAAAAATTCTAAAAATTGATATAAAAAATAATAATAGACATTATAAAGTCATTTTATTCAATAAATTATATCTATTCCTTTGGTCCAGTTCATATTTTCATTTTAAGAATGAGACGCAATCCCACATCGGCCACAAACAAGAATGAAAATGAGTATTCCTCATGAGGTCCTGGTTACATGCGCCTTGAGGGCTGGGCTGGGCTTTAAAGAGTAAGCTGCTGTGTGGAAGAAGCTATTGGGTCCGTCCATTAAATCTTATTTCAGATTTTTGAAATACAAATTCAAAAAATCAGTTTTTATCGATATATTGCAGAAAAATCGATGAAAATTGTAGAAAAGGGACTACAAATGCATCAACACTCAATTCATTTTCATGGCAACAGTGCCTAAAAGAGATTATTAATTAATATCATAACATAACAGCAATAACATATATAGAAACTAAAAGAGATTATTAATTAATATCATAACACAACGGCAATAACATATATAGAAACTTCAACACAAAAGATAATTACTGCAATGCGAAATTAATACTATCACTTCGAATATATAGTGCTCTTTGGCCATGCCACTGAAGTTGTTGAAACATGCGAGTATGATACACTCCCTTGGAGATCATCCTGAAACGAATTTGAAAATAAGAGTAAGAGGCAATAGATTTGGAAACATGTCAGCATATGATTTCAAAATTTTCATAGAAGGGTAATCATGTCTTTTCCTTACCAGCATGGTATCTTCTCAGCTTTTGGTGGAACCACTTCAATTTTATTGCTATACCCACATAGGCCCGGTCTCTCATGTCGTAAAGAAACTGGAAATAAGCATGCCTCCATGCTCTCTTGAAAAAGAGAGCTCCACAAACTCCCCAAAACCCCACAATGAATCCTGATCCCATGCCGATGTAAAACCATGAGATTTCTGGAATTTCTCTGTTTTCTTCTACAGCAGTGGGACCTAGAGTCTCTTCATCTTTTGTGCAGTTTTTGGTAAGAGGGGCTCCACACAGTTCAGGATTGCCAAAGAAAGAAAGTGGATCCAAGCTTTGAAGCTGGGTGCTTGAAGGAATTCTCCCAGAAAAGTTGTTGAATGATAGGTCCAGGTGATCAAGAAATGTTAAATTGCTCATGCTCTGAGGAATTTCGCCTGAAAGATGATTTCTCGAGAGATCTAGAGATTCTAATGATGCCATCACCCCAATTTTCTCTGGTATCCTCCCCATTAAATGATTTCGAGATAAGTTTAGAAATTGCAGTCCAAAAAGACTTGAGATTTCAATTGGGATTGATCCAGATAAATTGTTACTTGAAAGGTCAATCATCCTTACATATCGAAGAATCCCTTCGTACTCTGCTGCCCTCCCCTTTATATCTAAAACAAGACTTTCCATGTAAGATTCATAATCATAATCTGCTTCCAAAGCATCATACCAAATACCCCGGATAGGTCTTGCAGTCATCGCACTGATATTATTCAAGCACTTGGGTATTGATCCTGACAGACTATTATCAGCAAGATCCAACACTATAAGAGAAGAAAGCTGGCATATTTGTGGAGAAATTTTGCCCATGAATTTATTGGATCTTAAGTGGATAATAATTAGAGTTGTCCTCTCAAAAATCCACCTGGGTATAATCCCCGAAAATTTATTGTCACTTAGATTTATCAGCCCCAAAACCTTGCAATTCTCTAGTGATGAGGGTATTTCTCCATAGAACGAATTGTTTTGCAAGCTCAATGCTTTAAGTCCGACCAAAGAACCCGTGGAATTAGGAATTTTACCAGATAGATTGTTGCTTCCCAGGCTTACATGAGTAAGAGACGGCCAATGCATCCAACAATCAGAAAGTTCCCCTGATAAAGCATTAATTGATACGTCAAGGACCTCCAATTTACTTCTTCCATTCATCTTTTGGCACATGAAAGGGGAAATCTTCCATTCAACTCAACAACATTCGGAGACAGACGTGGCAACCGACCTGAGAAGCAATTAGAACTCAAATCAATGATAGTATTATTTAGTACAACTTGGGATAAGTCTCCAGATATCTGGTTGTTGGAGAGATAGATCTCTTTGATGTATGAAGCGAACTTCCAGAACCAGTTTGCAGCTGTGTCCACAATTCCAGACCTGGAAAAGCCTAGATAGACAAGAGACTTTTGTGTCTGCAGCCATGCAGGAAATTTTGGACCCATTTTACAGGAATCCGCCTCCAGATCCTCTAGTTGGAATGGAGGAGTCCAACTGGAGTTCACATGGAAAGATAAAGATGTTCCAGATATCCCTAAGTCCTTCAATTTTGAGAGTGCTGTAAAATGCACTTCTGATATGGTCCCTGTTAAGGAAGTCCCTCTTGCATCTAAATGCTCCAAATTGGATAGAAGCCCCAGACTCATTGGAAGAGTGCCATTAATCAACGGATTTTCTAAAAGACTCAAATGCCTCAAGGATGATAAGTTTCCTATGGATGTAGGAATAGGGCCATGAAAGGAATTGAAAGAAACATAGAGATATTCTAGATATTTGAATTGTCCTAAAAACTCTGAAATTTGCCCCTTGAAGTGATTGAGTGATAGACTTAGAGACACAAGACTACTGAGATTAAACAACCAATTTGGTATTTCTTGATTGAAATTGTTGATGGAAAGATCAAGAAATGTGAGAGATGTGAAATTGTTTGGGTCACATAAGATTGAGATGGTGGAGGAGAGAAAGCAAAGCAAGGGAAACAGAATGATGGGTCTGGAGTTTCTCATGGTTGCTTAATTACAAAATAGATGGAGAATGAGAGTGTGAGTAGTTGAAAGAAGAAAAGGCATATATATAATAGAACTCAAGGACTCCTTTTTATGGTTACAAGCCCATGTTTTCTGCAGTCAAAATTCAAGAGGAAACACAAAAAAAAAAAAAAAAAATCAGTTTTTTTCTGTTTACCAATATGTACTATTTCATTGGTAATGATTTTCCATATTTTGTTAATCCAATATGAACTTTTTAAAGTGTTTTGTCTCCAAGTTGCAAGACATTGGGTCAATGGGTGGGTTTTCTTATCAATTACTTTGATGCATTTTCTACCTTCTCTGTGATATAAATGTTAAAAAAAAAAAATCATATATATATATATATATTCTGCATTTTCTTTCTATCTCATTCTCCTTCAAATTTTGCAAAAACCAAACTTAGCCTAAAGTTGATCAACTGACTCCAAAATCTTCACTATCATCCAAACACAAAGACTTATAGTCCAAGTAAACGCATGGGGACACATTTTCCACAACGTCCATAAGAATGACTTATGCTACGGGAGAAACAAGTAGGCAGTCTTTTGAGTTCATATAATTGATCACTTGAAAGTTATGGTTTCCTAACATAGAATGACAATTTTTCCTTACTATTTTCTTTCCCTCCCATTCTCCTTCAAATTTTCCAAAATCCAAGCTTAGTCTAAAGTTAATGAATTGAACCCAAAGTCTTCACTTTTATTAAATATAAGGATTTATAGTCCATGGTGAAGGCATGGAAACAAACTTCCCAAGGCCTCAATAAAGATGACTTATGTCAAGGAAGAAATTGAGATCCAAAATACAAGAATTTAATGTCGTATAATCGATGTTTGCCAATATGTGCAATTTCATAGAAAATAATTTTTCTCCAATATTTTGTTCATCCATTCCATCATATAGGAGTCATAGATAGATACTAAAAATGACTTTTCAAGTGTTTTTCCTGGAAGTTGCATGAGGCTAGGTCAATGGTTGGGTCTTCATATCAATGACATTGATGCATGTGAGAGGAAAAAAAAAAGCTAAGAGTCCTTTCCATATGTCCAAATTTGAACAGCCACTCAAAGAGATTAATAAAGTTAATCAATTAATTCAAAAGTCTAGACTAGCATTCAAATATGCAGACTTAGACCACGGGGCAAACGCATGGAAACAAACTTTCAAGACTTGTGAAGATCTCTCTTTAGTAATTCAATAGTTTGATGTCTGAAACAGATTTCCTTTGCCTTGAAAAGCTTGTGATCTTCCAAAGTCCCAATTATATAAACATTTCAATGGAAATGGGGCTAAAGTGCCACCATCTTAGTTTCCCCATTTTGCTTTCATTGCTCTATTTCCAGCAAATCTAAGTGATCATTATGGTTTGAAAACTTCTAAGTGGTTGTTTTATAAGTTAAAATAACTACAAATGATATCTATGAAAAGCTCTGAAAGCTCATTTTATTTTATTTTTGTATGGTTAAATCAAGAGAATATTATAAAATAAAAAAAAATAAAAAAAAAAACGTCAATAGAGTGCCTGAAATTATATAGGAAGTATATCGTGGATGCTTAAAAACACCACCAAAAGGAAAGAGGGGTAACAAACCCACCCCCCACTAAGAGTTCAATCAATAAAAAAAAAAAATCTATTATACAAAAAGTACCAAAAATTATAAACAACTTAAGCCAATCCCATAGATTACAAAAAAAAAAAAAAAAAAAGTATTTCAACCATTAAACAAAATGCTCTTGATTTTCTAATGATCTACTATTTCTTTCCTTCCAAATTGTCCAAAATAAACATAAAGGAGTAATTCACCACTCTATTTTTTTTCCATTTTTTTTTACCCATGAAAGACTTATGTCATCCCAATAGTGTTTCTTTAGCCAAAGAGAGAAGCACCCAAGATATGTCAAATAAGAAAAACAATAAAAGTCATAAAGCCTTTGTGTTAACATAATGAATATTGATGTAACTAATGGATTCTTCCTTTAAATGATAAAGGAAACAACTGTTTGCCAAAAATCACTCTCTCCTCTATGAATGATCCAAGGTTAAAATCTTTTCCCAAATAGTTGTCTTTAAATAAATAAAAAAAACTACTTATTAAATTGAAGAAATCACCCAAAAGGGGATTTGAATTGGGTGTTAGAAGTTTTTTCATAACAATCGACCAAAAGCTAAAAGGATGAGAAATGAAGAACAAAGCAAGAATAATAAAAGAGAAATGCAAACTTTTTTACAGTGACTTGATAAGCCGCCTACATCCGCTCTCATCAAACTTCGAATCGAGTGAGGGTATCTTCAAGACTTTTATAGCCAAAGTCTCCATACTTATAACATTTGGATTTTAAGGTTCCAATTGACCTTCACAAACTCTTCAAGTACTCAACCTATTTGAAAACTTTTCTCTCACAAGGAGAAGGTAAGAAAAGATTAACAAACTCCAAACCTAGTAGATTAAGGTTAAGCTCAAAATGCAAGTAGAAGTTAGGATGGATTTGAAGGTAGACAAAAAGAATTGCAAGTGAGAAATCAATGCACCTTGAAGAAGAGCTTTTAATGAGAGAAAGAATGTTTTTTCAATTGAATGCGGATGTTCTCTTATCAATAAATACTTTAAAACTCTCTAATTTGTAGCTTTCTAGCTTGAGGATCCCAAAAGCCATAAAAAGGCCTTAACTGATTAAGCAACTTAATTGAATGGTTAATCAAAAACAATAATTCATCTATTTCTTTGATAAAAAAATATATTGTTTTAAGCTAAAGGATGAAAATAAACTTTAAAGTGTATGAAAAATAACTTAAACTTAAGTGCATCGATAAATACCATCTTACGATATATCATTGGTTACTTCAAGTCTTCAAAAGTCTCAAGTTTTCATAATATTGATCTTTTTCCATATTTGTTTGAGCTTTTTTTTTTTTTCACAAATAAACCTGAAAACACTTTACTTGATTTGAATCATTAATGTCCTTAACCTTATTTTGTAATCATTAAAACCCAATTAAGAGAACCCTTAGGATAACAGTTGTCCACATAGATCTCTATTAGTTCCTTTTGTGGCAAATTAAACTCATTCAACAAGTTTTATTTTTAGCTAAATTGCATTACATATACATGATGTTATTGAAACAAATTCTACTTCACAAGTTGAAAGTGTCACAATAGATTCTTTCTTTAAAGTCCAAGTGAATATGGTATCTCTTATAAAATAAAAACACAAAGGTAATAGTACTTTTTCGATCATTCAAGTCTTCGCCTCAATCATTATTATCATTATATACAATAAGTTTAAAATTGTTAGAAGATGAATAAAATAAACCATAATCAAGTGTACATTTGATGTAATGAAGAATTCGTTTAGCAGTCTTCATGCGAGTCACTATTAGTGATTTAAAAAAATTAAAAAATTAAAAAAAGTAAAAAACCTAATAAGTTCAATTCCAAAAAGAATGTCTAACCCTATACAAGTCAAATAGTGTACACTTCCAAATAAACTTTTGTATTATATTGGATCCACCATGTCTCCTTCTTCATATCATGACAATTTAACTTCACATTTTATTGGTTTGTTTCACTAGATTACATATATTCATGTAAACTTCTTCAGAATTTCCTTTGTATAGCCTTCTTGAGAAATAAAAATACCATTTTTTGTTTGATTCACTTCTATGCCAAGATAGTATGACATGAGACCAAGGTCAATCATCTCAAACTATCGTGCCATTATTTCTTTGGACTCATAAAACATGGTTGGCTTGTTTCCAATGAAGATTAAGTCATCCACATACAAGTAATATATCATCTTTTTCATTCACTTTGATGTAGAGAGCATTTTCATGAGGGCATTTAATAAAATTAGTATCTTGAAAATATTTATCAATTCTATTATTCCATGCTCTCGGTGTTTGTTTTAGTTCATACAATTCTCTTTTTAATATTAGAATCTTGTTCGCATGCCCTTTTTCCATATAACCCATGGGTTGTTCTAAAGACACTTCTTCTTCAATATGTTTATTCAAAAAGACAAATTTTACATCCATTTGAAAAATCTTCCAATTATTTTAAGCGACTAAAGATATGATTAATCTTATAGTTTCTAAATGAGCAATGAGAGCAAATACCCCACCATAGTCGATGTCTTATTATTGCTTTTAACCCTTTGCCACTAATCTTGTTTTATATCTCTCTCTACTTCTCCTTTTGCATTCTTCTTTAAGGTTAATTTCATTCACCTCCCATAAAATTTGGGCTATATACACCTAACATCCATTGGTTTGAAATTTTATCAAAAACTCCTCTTACTTTGAGTTAAAGAGGAGGTGAATGAAATTAACCAATAAGAAAGGTAAGGGAAGTTTTTGACGAAGTTTAAAACTAATGGGGTTGGATGTATTTAGCTTAAATCTCAAGGAAAATTGAGCAAATCAATCATTCTTTTTTACCTTGTACACCTATCTT